>NC_056727.1:153142162-153312162 GCF_019279795.1 Protopterus annectens | reverse complement strand
GATAGTCCGACTGGATACATGTCCATTTTCAGTGGAGGCCCGGGGAGAAAAGCTCCAAAAAACACATTCAAAAAACTGTTACATTTTTACAGTTAACAGCGCAGTGTGTGCAATTAGGGGAACACAGAGTGGAGGGAAATAATTGGATGAGAAGAAGGGGGAACTGGACAGGGAGGAAGAAGTAATGGATGTTCTTTAGCTTTTCAGCCTTCCTCACTCCCCTACCTCCTAACACCCACCTTTATTAAGCGTGTCTACAGAACATACATATTGAATGTTTTAGTCCTTGCAATTTGCTTCCCAGTAGTTATCTCAAGTAATTTTAACAGGTGAGGGAATTCAAGGGCACATAATTACCATTCAGGAATGGACAAACCCAGCTCAGAATCCCACAGCTTTTATCTTGAAGAATGGTACAGCCCTCACTATTTTCTGCATTAATTTTAAGTAAGTTCATTAAGAAGACATATGCCTTATATGTAAAGCACTGCAATTTTTATAGCTTTCACATTTATTTAGCTCTCATTTACAGCTCCACACCAAGCAGTATCTTCTGATGTAACAATTCATCATACTGCAGTATGGTTTACTCTGAATGTGCAAATGGTCCTAGACTCCTTCTCCTGTCCTGGCCTTTCCTCTATCTTTATCTTGTATGTTACTCTTCTATTCTCTGTGCTAAGTACTCTATTTTCAGGTGCCTTGCTTTCTATTACATATATTTATTATTTTCCTCATGGAAAGTCTACCTAAAAGCTGCTGCCCTTAGATAGACTCTCTGTTCACCTTACTGAATGATTTTTACAGAATCTCAGGGGAATAGCACCACTCCTCACTGCAGGGTTACTTGTAGCTTCTCCAAGCTCACAACTCTACCCCCATTCCCACTCAGATTACTTAACTTATACTTCCAGAATCACTCTCCAACTTCATCCAGCCACCTCCCCTACTTCTTGCATCATGTCCTGCCCATTACCACAAAATGCCTTCCCCACCAATTCTGCTTACCATTGCCTTCTCTCTACTAGCAGTTTTCTTATCAACCATCACCTAGCTAACACTTGTCCATACCAAACTACACATAACAAAGATAGAACCTCCTTATAATATACTGGTACTATAGGTAAAACAACCACACTTATTAAAATAGGTATATTCCCTTTATACAAGCAATCTCTAAAATATCTCACATATCTGACTAGAAGGCAATGCATTCTACAACTCCTCCTTTTAAATAAATACAAATTATTTTAGAGAAACAGAAATTCTCAACGCTTAATATAAACAGGCTATTATACAAGCTATTCTACCACCTTCAAAACCATAAACATGCTGAAGATGTACAACTAAACCCTAGCTCCTTATCAATTTCTATAGTAATAACCTCACTGTATAAAATGTAGCAATAAAACACCATTACAATTGATAACCTCAATATTTGTAATATAAATATCAAGTGGTTCCCCTTAGAAGCCTGAATCTACTCCCATTACCCTCAAATCTTAGTACTTACAGAAACATGGGCCAAAGACATCTTCTACCCTTTGGCATTCATTACAGGCAATTATAACAGCCTAAAAAATAACAGACCTGGCACTAGACCTTGAGGCACTATGCTTCTTATTAAAAAATGCCCCTTCTGTAAAAATACTCAAATCATACATCAGCCCCTGACCCCAAGATGCCAACAGCTTGGTTACTAACCCACATGAGACTGGATTACAAATTAAATGTCTTTCAAGGTGTTGTATACATCCCATATCCTCATCAATAAATATAAAAGAAAAGTCAAAAAACAACATGATTACTGCAGATGTAAATAGATGTTATATTATTTTTAGGTGATTGTAATGTCAATGAAAGTGGACCATATAGATCTAAGCTCACTACAACTTTAAATACATTAGGTTTGGTACAACTGATAAAACAACCTACAAGAACAAATGAATTGGTTGTTTGGGACCATTTCTAGCTCTTTTGTAGTTCACTGTTTAAAATCCGCGTTTGCACGGCTTTATGCTGTCGTATGCGATAAGCGTGGCGCGGTTAAACAAGGTTAAACTTTTTCTGGCTCCGCCAAGTCTGCTCTTCAAATTTTCCCTTAAGGAAGCTCTACTCTTAGTATAACCAGACTACTCACTGTAGTATAAGCCTAGCACTTGTTCTCAATACTTCTCTACTAAGTAAGCACTCTCGTACTAAGTAAAGCACTACATCTACTTACCACCCCTGTGAATATCCACTTCCCTTAAAGGTATACCACTCCCTTATACTGTTCTAGCATGTCGAGTGGTAGATTACTGGCGTCGTCTCCAGTTCAGCTGGTCAATCTGGGTATCTTGAGATAATGCTACAATTGTCTCATGTACACAGACAACCCTCTCCTCCTCCCAACAAACACAAATACATGTGAGAGATGCAACTATATAGCCAAACTGGAGGCTGAACTCTCTCAACACAGGGCTGGCATGACCAGACAGGAGGAGATGGCAACCACACACACAACAATCCCAGTCCTACATAGACCTAACACAACTGCAAACCAAACACATAAAAACACAAAGACATACTCGGAGGCTCTAATAAAAAAACTTACCAAAACAAGAGGCTCCCAAAGCAGACATCCAAAAATCCACCACCTCAAAACAAAACACATGCAACACATACTTCAATAAATCAGTGTGTCGACCAATCGCAGCCCTTAAGGCCAAACACCTTGCCTGATACACTAGTAATAGGTGACTCCATAGTCAGACACACTGATGTCCCACTGACCAGGCTGAACAAGGAGAAGGTGACTGTGAGCTGTCTATCGGGAGCTAGGATCCGCTACATAACACACGCACTCAGGTCACTCCAAAGCAAGTACAAATATGACTCCGTCATTGTCCATGCTGGCGTGAATGACCTGAGACGTACCTCCCTGGACTACATGAAAAGAGACATAGAGGATCTCTCCGATTATGTAGCCCAGGCTGGTATGACCCTGACCCTGAGCAGCATCTTGCCCTCACCAAGAATGATACCACAATACAAAGACAAGATGATCAGCTTTAACAATTGGCTCAAGTACTGGTGTCATTCTAAGGGGATCCAATGTCTGTCTGCCTAGGATGATATGTTGGACAAGCCATGCTGCTTTGCAAGGGATGGCTTACACCTGTCACCACTGGGCTTCCGGATATTGGCTAAGGCTCTTGCCACCCCCATAGTGCCTTTTTTAAGCAAGGCTCAAAAGACAAACCCACCTCCTTAGAAAATAAAAATGGAAAAAAACTAAGGGTAATGCTGCTCAATGCCAGAAGTCTAAATCTCAAGATGCAGGCACTTGATGCACTCCTCAGCATGGAGAACATCGACGTCTGTGCAGTAACTGTAACCTGGTTCAAGGCTCCTGAGAGCACCCCAGCTACCAGGCTATACCTCGTATCATGCTTTTCAGCCCCAAAACCCGGGCGAACCACAAAGGGAGGGGGAGTGTCCATATTCATAAAGGACACCCACACCTCCAGGTTAGTAGCAACACATGAAGCATCAGAGACCATACAGGCGCAACTAACCATAGGCAAAACTGCTATACAACTGGTAGCATGTTACAGACCACCCTCCCAATCTCAAGAATCCCACTCAGCCTTCCTGAAGACATTGGAGGATATGAATGTATCACAAAATACCATCATACTGAGAGACTTCAACTACCCAAACATAGATTGGGTACATTATTCTAGCCCTAATATCCGAGCCCAAAGGTTCCTGGAATTCATAAATTCAAATGCACTGGAACAACTAGTCACCTCTCCCACTAGGGGAGATAATATACTAGACCTGATCATCACAAACATGGGGACAAAATGCTCCACACCGGAAGTATACCCCTCACTAGTGAGATCTGACCACAAACTAATCACCCTGGATATACATATCTCACCTCCACCTCCAGCACAAAAGACCACAGTGAAAAACTTCTCAAAAGCAGACTTCACTCTTCTTAAGACTGAGATGGTACCCTTTAAGCCCACTGTGCCAGTGGATACCACATCCCACAATGCCAAATCCTTCACAAATGCTTTCTATTGGTTCTCCAAGAATGCATGGATCATGCAATCCCAAACAAATCCAAGTCCCTCTCCACCAAATGTAAGTGTCCTGTCTGGTGGACCTCAGCCATAAACAAATTGTATAACAAACGAAGGAAGCTACTGCACGTCAGAGCGAAATCCCATGAAGGGAAGACATCTCTGATCAACATTAGCAGAAAACTACGTTCTCTCATAAAAACATCCAAGGCAAACTTTGAGAGAAAAATCGCTAAGGACACTAAAGATAACCACAAAGCCTTCTTCAGCTATGTTAGAAACCTGGGCGCAAACCCTCAGATATGCTCAGAGTTGGTTCACAACAACAAAAAATACACTGAACCCACAGATATTGCCAACATTCTGGCTGACAGGTTCAGTGCAAATTTCTCCCCTCCTTCACCCCCAAAAGAAGAAATACTTATCCCAGCTGAATGTAATCTCCCTGTCATCTCAGATGTCCAAGTGAGAACCGCCTAAACAAAGCAAAAAACACAGCATCAATGGGACCTGACGGTATCCCGAGGTGCGTGTTACGTGAACTCCAAGAGGAGCTAAACCCACACATAAAAATGTTATTTAACCTTAGCCTTACTTCGGGATATGTACCTGAACACTGGCGTACAGCAACAGTGGTCCCACTCCACAAGGGGGGTGCCTCTACAGACCCTGGAAACTACCGCCCCATAAGCTTAACTAGCCTGGTCTGCAAAGCTATGGAAAGAATCATTATGGAACTCATAAACAGAGACATAGGGGACCTACAGACACTTGACCCCACCCAGTTCTGCTTTGTAAAGGGCAGATCCTGCCTTTTAAACCTGGTTGACTTTTTTCGAAACAGTCACTAGAGCCATTGATGAGGGCAAAGCAGTCCATACAGCATACCTGGACTTGGCTAAGGCCTTCGACACAATACCCCACTCAGGCATCATAGATAAGCTAAGCAGCTTAAAAGTAAACCCTTATGTCACTAGATGGTTGCAAACTGGCTAAAGGACAGAACCCATAAAGTTAAAATCGCTGGAGCAATGTCAGACTCAAAGTCAGTCACAAGTGGTGTCCCACAGGGATCTGTCCTGGGACCCCTCTTGTTCGGCATTTATTTCTCAGATGTTAAAGCAAACATGGGAGGGCTGTGGCTGACAAAGTTCGCAGATGACTGCAAACTAGGCGCCATAGTCGATACACCAGCAGACACACACATTCTACAAAAAGGCCTCACTGAAACGGACAACTGGTGCCGTAGTCACAGCCTTAAACTAAATGCCAAAAAATGTATAGTCATCCCTTTTGGAAAAACAAAGTACCCACAAATTATCACATAGACAGCAACCCACTGAGTAAGGAAAAAGTAATCAGAGACCTGGGGACACAAGTAGACAGTGACCTCTCATTTGACACCCACGTTGCCAAAGTGGTTAGAAAAACATTCTACCTTGCACACCTCATCATGAAGGGATTCACATCCAGATCCAAGGATGTCATTGTACCCCTATATTCCTCCCTCATCAGACCCATGATTGAGTACAATGCCCCATTTGGTATGTACCTCACCTGGCATTTGCAACAGCTGGAGAGACCAAAAAAGTACCTCACCAAAAGGATCAAGGATCTCCAACATATGTCTTATTCTGCAAGACTAAAGAAACTTCAGCTCTATTCAGTAGCATACCACCTGCTCAGAGGTGATCTCTGCCTGACGTACAAGGCCATGTCCAATCAGGATCTGAAGGACATGCTCCACCTCAAAAAATCCAAATCCATCAGGACCACGAGAGCTAAAGACTTAAACCTCGGCACAAGTATGAATAGGACATGCTGGAGGGATAGATTCATAACCCAGAGGCTTCCCATGCTTTGGAACAGGATCCCAGTTCGTATTAGGCAGAGCCCCTCACTGACTCTCTTCAAGAGAAATCTTGATGAGTGGATGGGAGATTGTAAGTTTACCCCAGGGGTCACATCTGTGTCACTGCTAGACAGGGGCACAGTAAACTAATTCTATTATATAAGGGGACCTTCATTGTGTCACTACTAGACAGAGGCACAGTATTCTAGATTTATTCTGTACATTTTTGTACCATTTCATGGGGTGGCAAAAGCCACATGACTATGGCTAGGCTTACAAATGCCCCAGGGCAGATAGCCTAGTACTATACTATGAAACTATGAAACTATGAACCACTGAACAATTGACCTTCTTATTACAAACATAGGAAGAATGTATCCAAATTGACATTGAACCTAATGGTATTGGTGATCCCTGCTCAATAATCTCAATGTGGTCCTTCCAAACAAAAAAAAAAAAAACTTCCCCAGTACTCATTACTGATAGAACCTGTCCTCAAAATAAACAGCTGCTATTAGAGAACTACCTGAACAACATAGACTAGACCCAACTGTACTCTATGCAGGATCTCATACCTGCACTTGACTTCTTCATTCTAACAAAAATGCCTATTGCTGACAAAAATATAAAACATAAGATCCATGAGAGGGACAATGCATGGAAAACCTGCAAACAAAACCCCCAACACATAACCTACAACAGCAATACTAGAACTGTGCAAAGCACCAAGAATTTTAATTAATACTGATGAAACCTAATATCTCAGACAAAGGCAAAGTAACCTCACCTCCAACCCTCAACTTTTCTGGAAAGAAATAAAACAACACACAAGGAAAATAATAGACAGCACAAAACATGCACATAGAAAATACAAGGGCTCCACCTCCTTTCTAGATGATCTCTGAAACTATCTACATACAAAGTTACATGATATTACTAACTCCTTTCTATCCCCAAACAAGAAACATCATCACCAAAAAATCTTTACCTATTAGCAAACTATGGTGCCACCTTTCACTTCAAAGCTATAACCAAAAAGCAAGCGAAGGACTTACTCTCCAAATTAAACACATTAAGCACTAAATTTAACAAATTACATCCTGAATTCTTAACACTTTAAAGCAGCTTTAATTGCAAATCCACTTACATACATTTTTAATCTCTCATTAATGGATTGCATTGTTCCACCAGTATTCAAACACATTATCGTCTTTTGGCCGAAAATGAATTCTTACTCCATTGAAAGATTGCAGAACTATTTTTAATTTACTTCCCATATCCTAAACATTTGAAAAGCTAATGTACAAATAACTGTTCAAACATATATATTTATGGTCTTCTCTGTGACTAACAGCATGGTTTTAAACATTGCTTTAGTACTCAAACAGCACTGTATTTATTCTAGTATCAATAATAGCCTAATCACTGCAAACATTTTTGTTGTCTTAACATGTGCCATTGAGACAGTTAACTGTAGCCTATTATTACAAAAGCTAAAAAAACTCAACTTTGGAGAAAACATTTAGCTGGATTAGAAGCTACCTAAATGACAGACCCTTAAAAGTCCATGCTAACAATTCCCTCTCCAAAATAGGCTCAGTCCTTTGGCCTCTTTTATTCTCTCTCTTCCCGAATGACATCACAAATGACCTGCCTAATAGGTCCATAGGTTTTTATTAGGTTAAAGACCACTGTGGCCTTTATAACCCTAGCCATGCACTAAACTAATTTTCTGTACCCGAGTACCTTGGGTATCTATTAGGAGGGGGGGGGATGTCAGTAAGGAGGTCACTAAGGGATTTGTTGGGGGGGTGTTAATTGAAGAACATTATACTTACTGGCAGCCTCTGGCCATCAGAGACATGGGAGCCATATCAGGGGTGAATTTGTCATTTACCATCCAATGGTTAAGATTTCATTTAAATAGGGTGAGGGATGAACTCTGCTTCACATGGATGGTGAGCCTATTCCATAACATGAGGATCCTTTGAGTCACATATCTTTCACTCTAGCTTTTCCATTTATTTCACAAGTGAAGTTCAGATCTTTGGATCTAGTGTTTCTAGTACTGTTTGTTTTGCTGATGTGCAAGAGACCCATCAGGGCTGGATGTGTGAATGCCTTATAAGCTGGGCATATATTGCCTCTCAGGAGCCTGTAGGATACTGACTGCACACCTTCTGGTGATCTGTGTAGGACAGAGTACTCATCCCCTGGATTCACCTGGTTAGGAACCACTGTGGGTGTTCCAACTGTTGCAAGTATCTGGTTAGGTACATACACAAGGGGGCATTGTACTCAATGATGGGTCTGATAAGGATTGAGTAGAGTGATACTATAACTTCCTTCCACTTGGATGACATACTCTTACCTATAGATTGGGTGACATAGGAAGGTTATCTTACTATCTTTGCTATATTTTGGTCAAAGGTCAAATTACTGTCTACATATGTTCCAGATCCATGACTACCAGATCGACTCTTGAGGGTGTTTTATTGATGGAGTAATTAACTTGGGTGGACATGTTCCCAAAGGGAATTATAATGCATTTCTTGGCACTGAGTTTTAAACCATGGCTTTGGCATCAGTCATTTGTCTGTGTTAGACCTTCTTGCAAAATGTTCATGTCACGGGGGAATCTGTGATAGCTCCCAATATACAGTTGTCTGTGAACTTGGTGAGCCAAATGCCTTTGGCATTAGCCTTGACTTTTGCAAAGTAGATGCCAAAGAGGAATGAGCCCAGCATGGAGCCATGAGGTACTCCACTAGTGACCAGTCTCTTGGTGGAGGCGGCCTCACCAGTCCTGCCTTCTTGGGTCCTATCAGTGAGCCAGCAAGCAATCCAGCAAATTATGTAAGGCTTTATGTCTAGTTCAAAGAGTTTGTCAACAGTGGAATATTGTATTGGATGCCTTGGCCATACAAAGGTATGTAGTATGGACAGTTTTATCCTTATTCATTGTCTTGGTGGCCTTCTAGAAGAAATCATCCAGGTTAAGTAGGCATGACCTTCCTTTAACAAAGCCAAACTATGACTGGTCCAGTTTCTCTAGATGCCAATGTCTTTGTTGATCATTTCCATCATAATTAATTCCATGGCTTTGCATATTAGACTTGTCAGACTAATGGGTCTATAGTTCCTGTGTTCAGTTGATGGTCCATCCTTATGAAGAGGGATGATCATTGTGGTCCTCCATTCACTTGGTACATAATCTGTTTTGAGGCTGTAGTCGAACAGTGCCTCAAGGAGTCCTGATAGGTCATATTTTAGACTATTCAGGAGGCAATCGGGGATATTGTCAGGGTCCAGTGAGGCAGTGTTTTGGGTTTTAGCAAGCACTGCCAGAATCTGATTCATGTCAATAGCTGGGGAGAGAGTATGGTAGTAGGGATTTCACAAGCAGTAGCCAGATAGCAGTGAGGGGTGAAATTTGAGCAAAATTTATCAGCCAGTACATTTGCTATGGCTACCTAATCAGTGAAGGTGGTGTCATTCACCACCAGTTCTGCACACTGCTGTGTGTTACCTTTAAGGTTTTGGACATAGCTGAAGAAGGCCCTGTGATTGTCCATAACGTCAGAGGTTATCATGACCTTGTACTTGGCCTTGTTATACTTAATTAGTCCTCTCAGTTTCTTGTTAAGTTGAGTCAGAGAGCTCTTTTCTTTATGGAAGTTGCTCTTTCTGATTTTGGCCATGACTTTTTTATTTTGTTTTATAACCTGTTGAGGTAAGGATTCCACCAGCAGGATTTGTTTTTGGTGTTTATGTTGGGCTTACTTCTGGGAGATATGACAGTCTCTATGCAGCCATTTACATGGTTGTACAGGTTTTCTGTGAATAATTCTGTATAGATACAGTAGCTCTGGTCTCAGAGTTTGAGGGAGCCTTGAATTTTGATAAACTGTTATTTAACAGGAAGTAGGTGGCCTTAGAATGGTTCCTAACTGTTACAAGTTTAGTTGGGCTTTCCAGGTTGATTTTTATTTCAAAGGAGATAGCTTTGTTACCCAACCTCACTAGTGAGGATGTGACATGAGGGTGGGGGTGGGGTGCAAGGCTCTTCCATGTTGGTGAGAACTTGATCCAGTATACTTGATCTTCTGGTTGAAACGCCCACTATCTGGTCTAGAGTGTTCATGTTAATAAAGTCTAGGAAGCGTTATGTTTGTGAGTTTGAGGCAATGCATGTTTCCCACTTTACAGAAGAGTAATTACAGTCATCCACGAATAGGATATTTAGTTGTATGCCTCTAATACTTATAGGTAAGAGTTGTGAGAATCTTGGGGCATGGATGGTGAACTATAGCTAGCTAGGATATGGTAAGGGACCTTATTTAAGGTGGCCTGCATGTAGATAAACTTCATGGCATCATCCTGTTTGACCAAATGGGAGGAATGTTTGTTGCTAACATCAGTAGAGACACCTCTACCTTTCTGTGCTGTTGTTGGTCTAAATGTGTGAAAGGCATTGTAACCTTGCACGTTCAGAGTACTTTCTATGACTTTAAACCATGTCTTAGTGATGGCACAGATGTCTACATTCTCCATAGTGAAGATGTGTTTGTGCGTTTTTTTGTTTAGGCTACTAAAATTCAGCAGTAACACGTTAAGGTTGTTTTGAGTCTTTTTTGCTATGGTGATAGTTTTGTTATTTTGGCACAGCCTAAAAAAGCTTTAAAGGGGTGGATAAAGTTTTAGCCAATATCCAAAAGCCTAGGGGGGAAGAGGTGCAGATGATCCTTGGCAAAGCAATGTGGTCTGTTAACAATGTCCTCTGATGCTGACAGATATTTGATTCCTCTGGAGTGGCACCAGAACCTAAGCCAGATCAATCATTTTGTGCACATACTATGTGTCATCCTTGGTGAAGGTAGAATGTTGCTCAATGCAAGACTCGTACATGTCTTTGACACATTTTCAGAGAGATCCATAATGTCTCTTTTCATACAGTCCAATGAGGTATGTCTCAGGTCATTTATACCCACATGGGCTATGACAGAATCATACTTATAGATGGGATGTAGTGACTTGAGTGATTGCATGATATTGCAGATCCTGGCTCCAGATAGGCAACTAACAGTTACCTTCTCCCTATCTAACCTAGTGAGTGGGCATCTGTGTGTCATACAATGGAATCCGCAACAACAAGAATATTAGGTAAAGTGTTTGTTTGCCTTATGGGCTTCATTCTTTCGGGACCATTGGGTGCAGGCTTACGTGTGGTGTTTGGTGCTGCTACTGGTGTGGTGGTGCCTTAATAATTACTGAGGGAAGTTATTGCTATTAAATGGCTTAGGAGTTCTTTGAGAAGGTTTCTTTTAAGTGCCTTAGCAAAAAGAGATCTATATGGGTGGTCAGTGGTATGTGTAAGGGATTTATTGTGAGTGTTCTTCACAAACTCACTTGTAAACGAGTTTTTTGCCTCCAAGGAAGTTATTCTTTTACATCTTACATACTGTACGTACAGATGAAGTGCCAAATAGTTACCAAAACTTAAAACGACAAAAGCACTTGCAAGGGCAACCTCCAAAGATAGATTTACATATAGCATAAACCATGACTGCATGAATTACTTGGACATAACTATTACTAAGGATCATGGTAGTTTTACATCAAAAGTATATAGGAAGGACACTTACTCAAATTCCTACCTTTATTATACTAGTGGTCATCCCTTTCATCAGAAGAGGAGTCTGGTGAAAGGGCATTTTGCAAAGATTAGTCAAATGACCTCCAAGGAAGTAGATTTTACAGCTGAATGTGGTTTATTAACCAATATGTTCAGAGAGAGAGATGTTATCCTGACTATTTATTAAATAAAATTAAGCAGGAAGTGGCTGAAAATAGGAAAACAAGTTTTGCACCTATATTAGGGAAAGACGCTCCCCTCTTTGAAGTTATTGAAGATGGGGAGAAAGAGTGCTCAGAGCCCAGTAATAATTTTGAGGAAGCTTATATTATGGGGGATGCAGGGGTCATAAGACATGCTATAGAGAAAAAATGGAATAAATTCAAAGAAATTTCAGATCCTGAAGGTATCCTTAATAAACCCTTGAAATGTATTTACAGAAGGGATCTTAATATTAAAAATATATTGGAAAACAGCAATAGAAATATTGCTACACAAGGCAAAAAGAAAGGGACTTACATATTTGGGGAGTGTCCACAGTGCCCATTTGTTAGGACAGGTAACAGTGTATATTTAGAAAGTAGGAACAGGACCATAAGTAGCACAAATTTTGCTAACTGTAACACCTGTGGGGTAGTGTACTTACCATTGTGTGGGGAATGCACCTCATTGTATATTGGAAAGATGGAGAGAAAATTAAAAATGAGAATTCATGAACACACATATGACATTACGAACAAGAATGAAAATAATGCATTATATAGGCATTACATGATTTGTCATGGAACTACTTTCCAATTTTTTGTGTTCGAAGTAATACCAAAAGAACAGAGAGGGGGAAATGGGAGACTAGGTTAGAGTATAGAGAACTTTATTGGCAAATAATACTAGAAGCCACAAAATTTCCTGGCCTAAATGATGCAGTCTCTCTAGCCCCTATATTAAAGCTTAGCGCAGCAAAGTTGTAAATGGCAATATGGCCACTAGATGGAGTTCCCCATTGTGTTATTATAAATTTATATGTATGAACTTATATGGATGGTCATGGTGGTATAGTGGTTAGTGTTGTCACCTCACAGCAAGGGGTTCTCCGGTTCAATCTTTGGCTGGGGTGCCTTCTATGTGGAGTCTGCATGTCCTCCCTGCGACCACGTGAGTTTCCTCTGGGTACTCCGGTTTCATCCCAAAGACATGTTGTAGGTGGATTCGACACTCTAAATTGGCCCTAGGAGTGTGTGTCTGTGCCTTCCATGGAAGGTTTGGTGTCGGGCTGGCAACTCTACTGCCAATCATGAGCAGACAGGTGATCCACTGTGGCAACCCCTGACCAGAAAAAGCCAGAAGAAGATGTATGAATTTGTATGTATTTAAATGTGTGTGTATGTATTTAAAACTACTGTTTTAAGCCATTATATCTATATTTAAATTCTTGTTTGATTAGAAATGGATATAACTACAGTCTGACTTGCACAGACCAAAATACAATCTTTATATATTTTATATGTATTTTTAAACACAATTTTAGCTAGTGTGTTTTTAAATAATAGGATTGTTTTTAATTAATTTATTAAGAAGAAGGTGGGATTGGTTGATTTTAACTGAATCCTGTATATAAAGACATGATTATTGAGGGGTTTTGCATACATCTGATGAAGTTAAAATGTGGATGAAAATGCGGTGAACAAGTTAAGACGTTTATGTGTGGATTATAATTTAAGTGAGGACTGTCTTTTTGACTGTTTTTATTGTAGATTAATAAAGGATTTGGCTTACACTTTGGCTCTATCTTTGGAGGTTGCCCTTACAAGTGCTTATGTCCTTTTAAATCTTGCATACAGTGTTAATTTCTTTAAGGATTAATTGGTTGTCTGAGAACATGAGACAATTGCTACACTGTCTCAGGATACCCATATCTACCAAGTTGGCTACAGAGTAATTTGGAAATTGCATATCCATGTTGTCTGGCCCTGCATTAGGGTGGACTATTATGGTTTACAGACTGGGTTTCAACTGGGATCTCCTAGATTGGTAGATTGGAAATATAAATAAATACCTTACACAACAGACAGTATGAAAAAGGAAAGACAGGTACTTTGGAATTCAGATTATGATAAGAGGTGGAAGCATGAGGCATAACAGGGAGAGGGTGGGACAGCTGGAGAAAAATTTAAGCTGCAAGAAGCAGTTCTTCAACTTCTGTTATAGAGATAATCAGAAGCTAGATTTCTTTGTTTAGCATTTAGCAGAAGTGTTCCACACAAATCAAGCCTTAATGAACACACTAAATTCCAAGGACAATGATAAATAGCTTTAAGACTCCAGCTATAATCCAGTCAATAAGCAGATCAGTGAAAAACAGCTCCAACAAGGCTCATACTCATCAATGTCAGTTTCACTCTGTCTGAAACTATTTCTGACCAAGAAGCCTGTTTTCTATTTTGAAACAAGGCAGATTAATATATAGAAACAAAACATTTACTTACAAAAAGTCAAATAATTTGCTTACAACAAGCCAGAGACTAACCAAGTCCAAAACTGTTATTAATCTAGTGTTGTACAGGTAATTAGAAGCTAGATTTCTTTGTTTAGTGTTTAGCAGCAGTGCTGTACACAAATCAAGCTTTAATGGCCATACTAAATTCCAGGGACAGTGACAATGGCCCTGTATGCACATGCTATACTCCTAATTAAAATCCACAAGTCCTGCAAAATGCTGCAAAAAGTCACAACAGCACAGTATCTGTAATTTTTCAGTACTACCACAGCCATTCTTACTGCCACTAATTACATTTACAATATCAATGATGGCTTCCTGACCACTGGTGTCTTAATTGACATAGAAAAAGCCTTTGAATCAGGTAATCCTGACCTTTGATATAACAAGCTAACAAGGTGAAAATACTATTTCCTGGTTTTGTAATTACTTAAAGAATAGGTCCTGTCAAGTTCTTGCTAATAACTTTGGCTCTAATGTTGACACATACAGTACTGGAGTTCCCCAAAGATTGTTCTAGGCCTGCTCTTCTAACTGTTCATACAAAACCTCACACTACACCTTCCTAATCTTTAATCATACATGTGTATGATATCCTGCTTATAGAAGGCAGTAAAGCAGCTGACAATCTTCAGATAAATTCCGAAGAAAAATTCTCTCAACTTTGTGCATGTGCTACTAATAACATACTCTTAATTAACCACAATAAAACTAATAACATGCTGTTTCCCATCCCTTGTAAACTTCTTTCTCTAAAACAAATTCTTCTGGAAGATAAAAATTCCATTCCCAATGTCACAAAACAAAAGTATCTAGAGTTAACCCTTGACCTGCCCCTAAACGTTAACATTCACATAGATTTTCTCACCAGAAATGTACCACCAGCTTAAACTCTGCCATAGGATCTCAAATGTTTTTACTTCTGCTGGGAGGACAGCCATTGCTACAAATATAGTTATTCTCAAGCTTAAATATGGCTTTCTAATTACATGGTTCCACTAGTTATGCAATACTCATAATCTTCAAATAATAGAAAATAAATGTGGCAGATTTGCATGTCTAACAAACCAACATATGATGTACAGATAGTTCTGCAAAAATTCAAATGGCTACCTATTTTCAACAGAGCCACTCTCTTTCTTGGCTCCCTCATTTTCAACATTCTAAATGAAGGTTATTACCCACCTTTGAGGTGTAAACTACTCATTAGCGAGGTGAGTTGCTCTCTTAGACACACCAAAGAAGACACTATCACCTTAATGACATCCTGCTTAAAAAGTGTTATTGTTGAATAAGCCTTCTTAAACACTGGTAATGTATATGGAACTATCTCCCTAGAAATTTTAAAAAATTAGTCCTTCTTAGAATTCAAATACTTTAATAGTGTACTTACAAAAGAGGCCTAAGAGTACTTGTTTTCAAGATTCTGACCAATTGGCTTTTATCTCCTATTGTTTTAGCTGGGTAAAAGAAAAACAAATAGCATTCTTGCACAGCCTTGAAATTCTAGTTCATGTACAAGAGCTCTAACTCTAATCCTACATATTATAAATATCTATTTTCCTATGTGTACAAAACTTAGAGGTTTTAAAAACATTATATCCAGTTAAATAAGCAATGTTTAAATTGTTCTAGTCTATGTATCTTCGAATATGACACATTTCCACTGTATGTATGCATATGCCTTTTTCCACTTTTATAATATTATTTTTGTACTTGACTTTGTTCTTAGATTATGACTGAAAAGAGTCAGTATGCCAGCTTACCCACCCAGTTATCAAAATAAATAAGTAAATGTTGTTGTTGTGTCTTTCGGCTTTTCCCGGTTAGGGGTCGCCACAGCGGAACCCCGGTCCGCTAATGATTGGTAGTTGATTTTTACGTGCCGAGTTACCAACCCTGACACACAACCTTCAACGAAGGTATGCCCATTCATGCATGTCTCCACGCAGAAGACGCTCTAGCTGAGAATCGAACCGGACAGCATCTTACTGTGAGGCGACAACGCTACTGCAGCACCACCACCGCAATAAAAATAAATAAAATGTCTGATTATGATGAAATGAATGAACATATTGATAAACAATGGTAACACTAATATATCTCAGCTTTCTTCTTTCAAAAGCATATAGTTAAACCCCAGAGTATAGGTAGACTCACCAATTAAATCAACGTTTATGATTGTGTACACCTCATATGTCTGGCTGCAATCCAATAAATGGATAAATACATAAATATCCCCTGTAATGTAGTTTAGCTTGACACCATTAGAATCATACACTGCATCCCACTGTAGCCCCTAGACAAACACACACACATACACACACACACACACACACACACACACACACACACACACACACACACACACACACACACACAAACACAATGTTTAAGAAATGAATAAAAATGCATACTGCCCTATAAGCTGGCTGTCAATAACACTGCACTTTGGATTAATGGCAGAGTACACAGATACTTTTATTAATAATAATAAAAAAACTTACTTAACTATAGAAAAAAAACTTTTCCCATATACTTATACTTCTATGAGTCTCAACACTTCTTTCACATTTCTCTAGGCTGCCTCAGGCATCAGTCTCCTGAATCAGGGTGAGACCATAGGAAACAGCTCCTTAATGCTTATTTAGTTGCAAAGCACACCTCCTATGAAGCACTGTTTCTGCCCTCTCAAAATGGTAAGAAGACATGTTTTAAGGTATAAGTGCCTTATTCTCCATTTGAAGTAGGTTTAACACCGGGCTGTTATAGAAAACAGCCCAGTGAAATATGACAATGTCTTGTAAGCAAGATGGTGTTTTTTTTTTTTTTCCTAAGTGGAATTAGAACTCTGTACACATGCAGTAGCATGTGTGAGCTGAGTAACAAGACCTTGAAACAAGAAAATCAACTATTTTTAAATAAAACAAATATAAAATATGATTTTCTGACAGATTCTAGTGCTGCAACCCCCTAAACAGTACCTCAAAGCTGTCCATGAAAAAATTGTGAATGGCGTTTCTGGTGATACTTGTCAGAAAAATGATTTCTGAATAAAATGCAGTGCTTTTCAATGTATTGAAAACCATGTTAAGCATGAAGACTGCTGCCAGAGCTATACAAAATTTCAGAGAACATGAGTCACCGATTAGTGTTACTTAAAATGTCAAAGTGCATTCTCATACTACAAAAGAAATAAAGATTTTGTTAGCAATTGAATTCTAAAAATCATGCATCACAATCCTGCAGATACAGAGGATGAGTGCTAAAGCTGTGGGAGATCTAAGCAAATTATAATTTCGTAGTAAAGTACAGTCTCAAGACTAAAATAAGAACAATCATTTTCATGACAAAATTATGAATATATGGAATGATAAAAAGGCATATGAAAGTGATGCTGTGTTGCCCATTATAATACATTCCTTCAGAATGCTTTCTGTATTGTTTCCAAGAAAATTTTATGAGTAGCAATGTGAAGCTTAAAATGAGGTTTTTATCTGTTAGGGAATAACAGTTTTGGCATATCATGCAAAGCAGAAAGAAGGTACTCCTAGTTGTGGTAAATAAGGACTAGAATTGTGCTGGAGAAGACAGTAAAAATATTGTTAAAATGGAAACAAATTATGCTCTGAGTCAGATGATATTGCATGAGTTTAAATCTGTACAAACATGTGTGGATTTTGCTAAGAAGTCTTTTGTGTGAAACCTAGAATGCTTTGGCATGTTAAACCACCTAGGTTCTGTTAAAATCGCCCAATATCATTAATAATGAAAAAAAACAGCAGTTAAAACCAAGAAAAGCTTGAGACAAGAGGTATTAGTAATCAAATGAAATAGAAAAAGTTCAGCTGTGTTTTTTCTTTCAGTGAAAAGGGAAAATTCCATATGAATTTTTTGGTGATTGAAAACTGCTAATTAAGTTGCAAGCATGGAGACATATCTCCTCTCTTGAGAGCAAGAGCTGATGGCTGTGATGAGCAGTGGAATTATATTTTATAAAACAGATCTGGCGATTGCCAATCATGTAATGTTTAATACAAATCCTCTAGAAAGCATGTCAGGATCAATATGCTCAGAGGTGTTTGTGTATAATAATACATTGCCATCTGGTATAAGTTTGAAGAGTAGTGACAATTAAATTCAAGGATTAGAATATAGTTTTCCACCTTTATAATTATGTGCTTCAGTGAGAAATATAAAATTCTGCAAAGTTTGCAAGACAAAAGGCTTAGAGTTAAAAAAATTGAAATGCCAGTTTGATAAATATTGGTTCAAATGTCTAGGATGTATTCTGGATGGAAACAGAATACATAATGTGTAGCTAGCCATTCTTGCACCCAGTGCCATTCCCTTATCTGGCATCCCCTTCAACTTAAAGGTGAGGAGCAAAATAAATGAATAAATAAATAAAATGAAAACAAAACTCTTCTCAGATTTGAAGACAAAAAAAAAAACAGGTTCTAAGTTGAAAAAAAAAGTACTCTTCCTTTAAACTGTAGGAATCTGCTTGCAACATTAGTAACGAGCAGCTGCCACAGTTTATACTACACACAGAAAGAGAAAGGAATACATTAAAGAATGTTCAGGATCTTCTGAATGAGCCTTCTTCGCCCAAGCATAGCTATTCCTCTAGGGGATACACCATTCTGCAGAGAAGCTGTAAAATATCCATGATGCCACTCCCCAGCATAGCTTCATAGGTTCTTACTAGGGTATTGATCTGTGAGGATCTTAAGAACATACCTCTCAAGTGTCCAGGTTTTCACAGAATATCCAGATTTTTGCTCATATTTTTGGTTTGTTCCTCATAAAATTTGTAGTTTGCTGGATTTTTGTGGCAAATCAGTGTGGACTGACTTCACTTAATAATCACAGGAATTTGAGGTTCAGACTTCATATCCTTCAGAAAATGAGTGGTAACACAAGGCCTTTTATTCTAGCAACTTTCTAATTTTATCAGAGTAAAATTTAAAATGTGTTCCTATTTTTTAGGCTTTGTCCCTCATTAGCTTTGTCCAGATTTTTTGTGCCAAGAAGTTGAGAACTATGCTTAAGAAGCCTGGCCTTGCATTCCCATGGTGATCATTATCCCTTGTTATGCAATGCAGCTACCCAAACGTGGGCCATATAAGTATATGTTTGAGTAATTACATGCTTCACTTATCCATGAGGACCAGTGGTGCTAAACTGAGGATGAATTAGCAGTTATCCATCCACTAATTCAAATTATGTTTGAATAGAGTAATGTAAGTACTCTGCTTTATGTGGAATGGAAGATGCAAGCATGAAAGATCATAGGTGTTCTTTGACTTGATTGATTACTATATAAAGTTTATACAAAACCAAAGTGCAGTGTTAGCACTGCTATATAGGTTACAAAAACATGTGCAAAATGCTAACATAAAATCTAAAGAAATGCTGACTGGTGATAAGACACTGGTATGTTATCATTAAGAGTTACCAGTATAATTTCTTTGGGTTTCCTCACCCTATGGCACAGATGCAGTGATTCAACATGTCAAGCCTTCAGAGGATAAATAACCAACTGTATATATAATGAGAAGTGATTCTTCTACTGAATAAATCAATTGTCAAATCAAGGAAAAGGCATTTGCTTTACTTTTGTAGTAAAGAAATGCTATCGGTAATACGATGTGAATATCTCACCACTGCCAACCGATATGTGATGTGAATACCTCACCACTGCCAACCAACAGGTGATGTGGATATCCCACTACTGCCAACCAATATGTGATGAACCTCCAGCTCTGGGCCAGTATTTATTTTATTTTATTTTATTTTACATTTGTTAACCAGGGATGTCTGACTGAGCCAAAAAGACCCTTTATCAGCAGAGGCCCGGGGAGAAAAGCTCCACATAGAAAAATTACAGATACATTTAGATATTTAGACATGATCAGTATACACACAAATTACTATACACGTTTTTACAGTAGTAATCAGCACATCGACATTTACAGTGGATATTGCAGTAATCAATGAGTCTCAGTCCTTACCACTGGCAACAGTGGGAGATGTTCATTGGGAGGATAAAATGTACACACACAGTATTTCCAGATGCAGCTCTTTGCATCAAGTTCAATTTCCCTTAAGAGCACACAGAAACCACCATCAGTCCAGGGCTGGTTTCTCCCTCTTTCTCTAGATCCCCAGTAAGATTCCCCACTGGTACAGCTGTAGAGTTGAATCCTTAGCCAGGGTTCCAAGCCAAGTCCTCCAACACTCTTTCTGTCCAATCAGTGCTTTGAATCCCTGCCCAAGTATACACATACACACACACACACACACACACACACACACACACACACACACACACACACACACACACACACCTAGGAAAGGCTGGCACAGGTTTACTAGCTATGCCCCCTTCTGCCCAGACTATAAGGTAGTTATTACTACCACCCACACCCCTCACCAAGGCCCTTAACAAAGGGTGTCCAATTTTACTTTGTAATACGAGTACTAATACAAATGGTAGTTTGACCAAGAGCAAGGCTATTAGGAGTGGCCCACACAGTGTCACCAAATAAATATGCAAGTACTCTGGAAACTTAAATATCTGTACAAAGATCAGCCACAATGAAATATTTTTAATTAAATATATTTAATAATAAATAATAAAAGAACAAGAACATGCTTACATATTCACAGTGACAAAGTTCAAAACACAGGAAATATTTAAAATAACATTGAAGGACAGGCTCGGACGAATAAAGAAAAACAATATCTAAACTAAGCTTCACTATAGTCCTGACTGTATCTAAGAGAGTTACTATTCCCTACCTACTTAACAGAGCAAAGCAGGTGATGTGCTGAATGGTTCTTCTAGTTGTCAGGCCCAAGACCGAATACATAATGCTCTGTCTTGCTCAGAGACTTCTCAAAATAATATCTAAAATATTACATCTGAGATAGCTTGCAGAATGACATCACTTCTGGTCATATGACTTCTAGTTCCCATGCAAAACCATCATTGCTGGAAGCTGGCAGTATTTAGCACCTACTTGTAAAAATACATACACTAGGGCCTTTGCTCAGGTGCTGGAAGTCATAAAACAATTGTATACCTCCATACTTCTGGATTAGTAATTAGTTCACCCCAAAGATAATACAGAACGCTTCCTAGTACAGACTCTGTCTCTGGCTGTCTTAAAACCTGTGAGATAGCATCTTTATGGCCTAGCTTATAAAGTGATTTAATTTCAGATATATTTTTAAAGTTTGCCGGACTGAGGTTAACCTTCCAGTTTCCTCTGTTAAAACATGTACATTTAAGCAGTTACAATAGTGCATGTATATTTCTGTTCTCTTCTGTAGGGCACACTGTAGATACATTTCAAATTCAAACACTTTAGAAGTACCTTTTCCAACACAAACAACTGTATAAATCAATTTGATATACACATGACATACAGTTCTAATACATTTGTAACACACACATATTTTGTAAATCAGTTTGATATTCACAAATGACATATAATTATTTACACAATTCCAGCTAGCTATGCTGGCAGCACCTCCTTTCATCACAACCCTCCCCCCACTTTGGAGACTCAAGGTAGTTTATCAAGTGCCCCTTGAGAAATGTTGCTTGAGAGAAATAAGCCTATTTGGGAATATGTTACCCTATTCCCTGTCTTGAGATTCCATCTGCATTTGCATTACTGACCACATTACAGTGTTGCACTGACATATCATATCATATGCCTGCAACCGTAGTCTTCACCATAGAAACTTGGGATTTTGCTGGCTGCCTCCCTGTAGCCACATATCCCCCTCAGACTTCTCCTGCCATCCACTTCAAATACTCAGCACAAGGGCCTCTCTATCAATGCAAGGTTTCATCATGTTAACATGATACAGTATGTGTCCCTTCCTCCTGCCTAGCAGTTCTACCAATTGGTTAACACTACTGATCTTACTTATCACCTTGAAGGGTCCCTCCCAAGCTGCCTAAAGCTTATTGTGTCTGACAGGAATGAGAACTGTAACCTTCTGCCCCACAATATGCTCTCTGGCTTGAGCATTTCTGTCATACCAGACTTTTGTCTGCTGTTGGGCTTCTGCTAGGTTCTCCTGGGTAAAGCCCATAAGTTCCAAGAGTCTTGTCCTGTGGTTTAGAACATGTGCCACAATGGACTCCTTGTGGGATTTATACTCACCCTCCTACTCATCACAAATCAAATCTAGAGACCTCCTCACCCTATGCCCATACAGCAATTCAAAAGGTGAGAAACCCATGGATTCCTGGGGCACCTCTCTGTAAGCAAACAACAGATGAGGAAAATATTTGCCCCAGTCCCTCTTAAGTTGGTCTGAAAATGTCCATAGCATGGTCTTTAGTGTAGAGTTTAACCTCTCCACCATACCATTAGTCTGGGGGTGGTCTTTAGGTGCTTCACCCCACATTGCTTCCACAGACAGGCCAGCAGGTCAGAAATTAAATTGGCACCTCTGTCAATCAGTATTTCTTTTGGGAACCTGCTCTGCTGAAAATCTCTAACAAAACATTTGCCACCTTTTCTGCCTCAATGGAGGTCAGGGCAACACCTTCAGGGTATCTGGTAGCATAATCTACTACCACTAGGATATACATCTTCCGTGTGGAACTTGGGGTACTTACAGGCCCCACAATATCCATAGATACCCTCTGAAATGACTCCTCAATCACAGCCAAAGGCATCAAAGGAGCTTTGAACTTGTCCCTGCCTTGCCTACTTTTTGGCACTGCTCACAGGCCCTGCAGTACCCTGCCATATCCCTTGAAATCCCAGGCCAATAAAAGTTCTGTATAAAATGTCTCTTGGTATACTTTATGCCCAAATGACTTGGAAAGGAAATGTCATGGGCTATGGCTAGAAGTGCAAGACTCTAGCTTCTGGGCAGTACCAATTGCTGTATTCTCTCACCCTCTAGCCCTCCATTAGGGGTCCATTCTCTATGCAGTAACCCTTTGTTCCAGTATGTATAATCTTCTTTTCCTTGAGAATCAGGCACCTCTCCAGCTACCTCCCTCAAGCCTTGTAATGTAGGGTTTGAGACCTGAGCCTGTCTCAACTCTCTCTCTTTTTAACACTTCCCATCTCCCCTTACACAAGAAGTCTGGTATTCAATGACAGTGGTGCCTCACTGTTATTATGGGTACTACTACTCACCTCTGCCCTTGCAGTCACTCTGTCCAAAGGAACATCAGTATCCACCAGCAGCTGTATCCCACCTTTAGTCTAACTGCTACAGGGTAGCTCCCTCCCTGAAGTAGCCACCTCACCAGTCTTAGTGTCAAGTGTGCAGTCTGTCTGGGTCCTCCCCAGGCTACCAGACCCACATGCCTGTCTCCAAGCCTGACTGCATGTAACTGCATGCACACAAGGTACTGCATTATCAGAATTATTCCCGGTCAAGACATCTGCAGGTATATCCTCAAACACACCTACTTGCTTGCTTCCTTTTCCACCCTCCCAGTCAAAATGAACCCTAGCCAAAGGTATTTGAAATGAAGTCCCTCCTAAACCTCTGATTGGAGTAGACCGCTCAAGTAAGTAGTGCTCCTCTTTAACCATTGCAGCCTTCACAATGATTAGTTCAGAGGCTGTGTCTCTCTTAGCAGTGGCCTGTTTCCCATCTAATAAGATAAGATGTAACCTCTTGTGGTAGTTTGGTACCCTTGTTGTCTCCAGACAACCTACCACTGGCATTCTGTTATTTACACTTGCTGGCTCCCCTACCTTTTATTCCCCACCTTACCTCTGTGGAGCTCTATATGCTACTTGACACCACAAGTTACATTTAAAACATTTAACCCTTGATCCTGGCCATGTACTTGAACTAGTGAGTTACCCTGTTACTGCCAGACTCTGTTGGGGTGGTTTAGGTTGCCCACCATGGGTTCCCTTATATCCATGTGCAGCACTGGGTATCCCTTTCCTATGCAGTGATGCCCTGTTTGCTACGTATATGTCTTCTTTTCCCCAACTCATCTTCGGTGTTGCATTCCATATCTGCCAACCAAATTCTCATGTCTCAGGCAAAGTGCTAAGAGCTTGCTCCCTCATCAAAGGATTGCCAGTCCTTTAAAAGTGGTGACCTGACACCCACGCATCCACTTAAGTGCTTAATTCAGCAATATAATTACACACACTTTCATCTGCCTTTTGTCTATGCTCTTGAAACGTTTTTTCTATAAGCTTCAGGTGTTAACTTAAAGCATTCCAACAAACAATTTTTAACTGTATAATAATTTAAGCAATCGACAATTTAGAAACAGCAGTTACAACTTTACCATGGAGTAAGGGGGTGAGGAACTGTACCCAGAGCTTTCTGTCAACATCATACTGTTTTCATACTCTTTCAAACATATGAATAATACTATCAAAATTATCACCTTCTTGATACTGAAGTTTTCTGACATGTATTACTTCGTATGGTTACTCCCTTCTCTGTTACCTCCATGACCCTGGCGAAGAGTCAGCATTTCCATTTCATGTTGCCTCTGCCTATTATTTTTGTTGGCTTCCAGACATCTCAGTCTCTCTGCTGATTCTAATTCCATCTCATTCTCCTTTTTTTCAGCCTCCAGATGCCGGAGTCTCTCTACTGATTCTATTTCCAAACGTTTAGCCTCCAGTTCAAGTCTCTTTAGCTCCAGACAGATTTTTAAGTCCTCTGAGGAAAAGTTAAACTGTCCATTTTCTGAGAGTTTTATATTCCCAAAGGCCAGTCTGGTTGGGGTGGTCTGTGATGCAGCTGTGACTAAGGCTGCAATTATTTCCCCTTTAGTCAGGTTGGTGTGCACAAGTCCTTTGGCTTGGCACATCTCAGCCAACTGGCTCCTTGTCGGCTTGCCATAATCCTCTGCTTACATCCTTGCCTGCTCTCCCTAACTAACTAAGTTAACAAAAAATAAATAAAACTATTGTAATATGAAACTCTGAATGTCTACTGTGTGGCTGCTTGAGAGTGCAAGCACCTTCTTAAGTGACCACTGTTTACAGGCTACAGGAGTTCAATATCCGCACCACTGAATCCCAGTATATGATGCGGTGATCTCACCACTGCCAACTGGGTCTACTTTATTAACTCGAACATTCAAAAGTTCGAATGCATAAAGATTGACAGATATGCATCGAACTCTTAAACGTTCTAAAGTTAATAAAGAAAAAAAATACGCAGAAAAAAAAATGTAGGCAGGGGGGCTGCTCCCCCCACACCCCCTGCTATTTAAATATACCAACTCCAAGATCGCACTACATTGAAGTAAATGGAAATCTCCACCTATGTAGATTTCTGTTTACAGTTTTCGATGACCTGCACTTTCGATGCATATGGTTTCATCCATATGTATTTGCGGTTTTACGCTTTCGTGTAAATAAAGTAGACCCCTGCCAATCAACATGTGATGTGGATATCCCACTACTGCTAACCAATATGTGACAACCCTCCACCTCTGGGCCAATAATCAAGGAGCCTCAATCCTCACCACTGACAACAGTGGGGGACGTTCACTGGGGGGATAACAGGTACACACACAGTATTTCCAGATGCAGCTCTCTGCATCAAGTGCAATTTCCCTTAAGAGCAGACAGAGACCACAGTCAGTCCAGGGCTGGTTTCACCCTCTTTCTCCAGATCCCCAGTAAGACTCCCCACTGGCACAGCTATAGAGTTGAGTCCTTAGCCAGGGTTCCAAGCCAAGTCCTCCAACACTCTCTCTGTCCAACCAATGCTTCATGTCCAATTATATTTCCTGCCCAAATAGCTGACACACACACATTCTTGGAGATTTGTTTTACACATACACACCTGGGAAAGGCTGGCACAGGTTTACTTGCTATGCCCCCTTCTACCCACACTATAAGGTAGTTATCACTGCCACCTGAACCTCTCGCTAGCTACTTTACTGCCCTTAACAAAGGGTGTCCAATTTTATTATGTAATATTAATACTAATACAAATGGTAGTTTGACCAAGAGCAAGTGTATTAGGGGTGGCCCACACAGTGTCACCAAATACATATGCTAGTACTCTCAAAACATAAATATTTACTAAGATCAGCCACAATTGAAAGGTTTACATTTATTTAATAATAAATAATAAAAGAACAGGAAAATACCAAGTATATATTCACAGTGATTGCAAAACCCCCATTGCAGGAGGCTGGCAAGGCTTAGCACCTATCTGTAAAAATACACTCACAAGGGATTTGCTTAGGTGCTGGAAGTCATAAAATAATCGTATACCTCCACACCTCCAGAGTAGTAATTAGTTCATCCTAAAGATAATACAGAAAGCTTCCTAGTACAGACTTTGTGTCTCTGGCTGCATTGAAACTTGTGAAATAGCATCTTTATGGCCTAGCCTATGAAGTGATTTAATTTCAGATACATTTTAAAGTTTGCTGGACTGAGGTTAACCTTCCTGTTTCCTCTGTTAAAACATATACATTTAAACAGTTACAATAGTGCATGTGTATTTCTGTTCTCTTCTGTAGGGCACACTGTGCATACATTTCAAACACAAGCACTTTACAAATACCTTTTCAACACAAACAACTGTATAAAGCAGTTTGATATACACATGACATACAGTTCTAATACATTTGTAACACCAGCATCTTGTATGACATACAGTTCTAACACATTTGTAACACACACATCTTGTATAAATCAGCTTGATATTCACAAATGACATGTAATTATTTACAAAATTCCAGCTAGCTGTGCTGGCAGTACCTCCTTTTATCACAAGTATGTATTTGGTAATAAACTGACATTGATTACTGACCTTAAACCTTTATTAACATTATTTGGAGAGCAACAGCATTTATCTAACATAATTGCATTAATAAATCAGATATGGGGTGTGATAATATCAAGCTATGGCACATCAGCTGTCCCTACCTAGGCAAGTGATGAAACATGTGCATCAGAAGAAGCCATAGCATATGGGCCCCATAAGTGGGATTGTGGCCATACCTCCTGCTGTGAAGTTCTATCAAGTGGCTGGCTGTCATGGTATGCTGCCTAACCAGGATAATGTGATATTTGGGTGCATCTACCTGAGACTAGGCCACTGTGGAACTCTATGATCCTGATTGTGATGTGTAGTATATCCATAGGACTGTCAATGGGCCTTAGTGGAAGTGATGGCACAGCCATTAGAGTTATTTCTCCACTAACATGTATGGGCACTGCTAAAGCTACAGGCAAAGGCTGAACCAGAATAGTATTATTATCCATGCCCACATCAGTGACCACAGTTATGGGTGGAGGTAACAGTGCAACTAGAATAGTGTCATGAATAACTAGGAGTGGAGGCAGTTTTGGAGCAAGAAGAGTGTTGGCCATGTCCATATGAGTAGCCGCTCATGGTGGATGTGACAGTGGAGCCCACCATGTGATCAATGGAAGTTTACTCACCTGCAAAGTGAAACTGTCCCCTACCTTGACTATGTCTTATAAATGCAAAGCAACATCAGAGACTCAGTAATGGTTTCCAAAAAGGCTGTCATTCCCAGAATAGTTGGAAGCTTTCATGGAGGCCATGGACATCTTCACATGGCCATATAGCACACAGAGCACCTCTGGGATGGTCTGTATAGTAATTATTTGTGCCTAGATCACAGCCTTGTATATTTACTAGTTGATATGATGCCTGGAGTATCACCATCATCATGTGATACTTGTGCCTTAGCTTATCAACAGACACTGACACACCTCTTCTCAATGCCATGTGTTTGCAGCTTGGATGTTATGGATTAAACTGATGCTGGTAGTGTTTCTTCTGCCTGCATGCCATGTGTGAGTAGCATAGATGGGCAAGATATCATTTAATAAACACTGGTGATACAAGAGGGCCATCATCATTAGCCTTTAAAGATAAGTTGACCTCAGGCATTTGCGGGCCTGTGATGATCATGTAAGAGTGAAATCTATGAAAATGTAAAAATAATTTAACTAGGTATAAGACGGTAGATGTACAACTGCCATACCTCTCAACTGTCCAGATTTTCACTGAATGTCCAGATTTTTGTTTTTGGTATGTTCCTCATAAAATCTGTGGATTTCTGGCAAATCTCTGATGATTGAAGTGATTAAATGACATACATTTAAGTTTCAGACTTCATAGTCTTCAGAAAATGCTTACTAACACAAATTCCATTATTCTAGCAATTTTCTAAGTTTATAAGAGCAATATTTAAAGTATGTCCTTATTTTTGGGCATTTGTTCATAGGATCATAGGAGGTTACTAGGCTAATGGCCCTGGGGCCCTTACAAGCCTAGCCAAGAGTTTATCCCCAAAAAAGAAACCTCAGTCAGCACCTATCACCCCTGTCAATGAGGGACAAAGGTGGAACCCCTGGGACAAATTTGTGGTTTCCCATTCACTCATAAAGGTGCACTTGAAGAGGGTCAGCAAGGTACTCTATTTGACATGTATGGGAAGTCTATTCCAGAGATGGAACAGCCTCTGGGAGACAAACCTGTCTCTCCAGCAGGTTTTGTTGATGTTGTATATTAGATTTAGGCATATTGATTGGGTAATGGGTGAGGAGTTAGACTTATAGATATAAAGCATCTCTAGTAGGGCAGGGTCTGATATTCCCTTGTAGGCGAGACACAGATCACCTCTGAGCAATCAGTATGATGGCGAGTAAAGTGATAGTGATTTGAGCCTGTGTGCATAAGACAGGTGTTGGAGACCATTTGTGAAGTATTTCTGTGGCCTTTCCAGTTGGTACAGGTGTTTGGAGAGGTACATACTAAACGGTGCATCATACTGAATTATAGGTCTAATGAGGGAGGAGTACAGAGAGGTAATAACCTCTTTTTTTCTGGATGCAATCCCTTTACTTATGAGATGAACCAAGTAGAAGGCTTTTCTGAACACTGCCACCACATGATGGTCGAATGTGAGATTGTTATCAACCTGACTACCCAGGTATCTCACCACAGGTTGTGTCCTTAGAGGGTTGCCATTGATGTGGTAATCAGCAGGTGGCCATGTTTTTGCCCAATGGTATGATAATACAATTTTTTGCATTTAACTTAAGGCCATAACTTTGGCATCAGTTATTTGTAGCTGTGAGACCCTCTTGCAGTATGCTAATGTCTCTTGGGGAGTCAATGACAGCACCTAACTTACAGTCATCCGCAAACTTGGTCAGCCGCAGGCAGGCTCTTGGTCTTTGCCTTGACTTCTGAGAAGTAGATGCCAAACAGTAGGGGTCCCAGGACAGATCTCTGGGAACACCACTAGTGACAGGTCTGCTGTTGGAGGTAGTGGCACCTATTTTGACCTTGTGGGTATTAACTGTGAGACATTTGGCTACCCATCTGATGAGATAGGGATTAACACCAAGTTGTGTTAGCTTTTCAATGATGCCTGAGTGGGGGATTATGTCAAAGGCCTTGCCCAGGTCAGGGTAAACTGTATGTACTGACATTCCCTGACCCAGGGCCTTGGTGACGGTCTCAAAGAAGTCAACTAGGTTCAATAGGCAAGATCTGCCCCTGACGAATCTGAATTGGGTGTGGTCAAGTGTTTGGAGACTGCCTATGTCCTTGTTTATGAGCTCCATAATAATATGCTCCACAGTTTTACAGATCAGACTTGTCAAGCTAATGGGACGATAGTTTCCCGGGTCAGTAGTGGCACCACCTTTGTGCAAGGGGATGACAATAGCAGTTGTCCACTCTACTGGAATGAACCCTGTAATTAGGCTGTGGTTGAATAGGGTGCTCAGTGGCAAAGTTAGTTTTTGCTGGAGATGGTGCAGAATACAGCCTGGTATATTATCAGGTCCCATGGAAGCTGATCTCTTTGCCTTAGATAGGGCTTTTAACACTTTAAGTTTTGCAAGGTTTCTTGTGGTAAGAGGTTGAAGGTATAGTGACTGTGCATTAGACAGACAGCAGCATGTCAGGATTATATATAGGCTATGAGCACATACAGACCGATGGGTGTAGGGTGCATTCGCTGCAGTCCTGATTTCCCTGGGTGGCAAAAATGCAGTATGCTGTTTGTGAGTACATGGGGTAAAAGTGCTTGCCAGCATTGTGAGACAATGTCATGTCTCACAATTCACTTGGTGCATGCCCCACAGACATGCAGAATGTTATCACCTGTGCTGCAAGTGTTCAGGGTTGAATCCCTGATGCTCCTGGGTGACAGTAAAGCACATGGTGAGGTCTGTATACTCCAGGTAGGTGAGCTCCAATATTGTTTGTGACTGGTATTTGCCACAGCTCAGCTGTTTCCAACAGACAAGCAAGCACTCCTGACTATTCCACGACACACACATCTAAAACACCAGATGGAATCATTGTCTTATCAATGGTGCCTCTGAGTGCTATTAGCTCCATCTCTGTGAGATGAATACTTAATGTGAGAGCTGACCCAGTGGTAGATCTGGCAAAAGCTGTGTCTTGTGCCCTTTACTCTGCATGTAAAATCATGTCAATCATCCTCAGATACAACTGTAATACTATGTGGTCATGTCTGTCAATAGCAGGCCTGATGGACCTTTTGCATATCTGCAAAATGAGCAGCATCAGAACCACTAGATCCAAGGATTTAAACTTTGTTTCTGACACAAATAAGACATGTTGGTGGACAGATATGTGTCTCAGATGATCCACATACTCTGAAACAGGTTCCCCATCCATGTGAAGCAAAGTCCATCCCTAACCTTAATTAAGCATACCCTTGACCAATGGATGGGAAATAGGAAATTCACCCCTGCTCTGGCCCCCATGTCTCTAATAGGCAGAGGCAGACTATAATGCCCACAATAACATTCTCCCCATCTCACTTAACTTCTAGAAACTTGTAAACTAAAATAATCCCTCCTAATTAACACCCATGGATACACAGGGACATGACTGGCTGGGTTGCACAGATAGGCTTGTGAAGGCACTGGTTGTTGTTAACCTAGTATATACCTATGAACCTATTTATCTGCCTCACCATTTCCTATCATACATGGTCCATGAAGGACTTATCTGTCACACACACAGTATACCTGTGGTGGGTACTGTCTTGCACAATGCAGTTACACAACTGCTGCAACATTGTGGCAGATTTGTTATATGTGAACATGTCATTCACATTCACTTTCCCTTGCTACAGTGCCCACAGCACAGTCTTCGCCCACATAATTGAAGGCCCAGTGTCCACTGTCACATCTGTATGCAGAATATCTTCCCTGAGTTTTCCTCTACAGCTGTAGCACCTATATGTACATCATCTACTTTGCCTGTTTTCCACGGTTTGCTCAATCATTCTAGAAAAGATTACAACCTGTAATGCACGGACAGTGAAGCATGGATGCTCCTGCCATCACCAAAGGAAACACAGGAACAGTGACTTTTCTGTCTTTTCCATGTGCTTGGTAAATGCCCCCTGCCATTCCTCATAGTACTGCAACATTTCCCCCCTTTTTGTGCCTCAGTTATACCAGTCATCCCCTGTCTAACCCATTGTGACATATCTCTTGCACTCTGTTGAAGCCAGGCCTGTGTATCTCTGCTTAACTTGCTTAATATAGCTAAGTTTTGCATTGTTTTATAAAAGATAACTTCACATTTGTTCACTGCATATATAACTGCTGTATGGTATTAAATGTATTTGCAGCTGTACCAGTGCTTTTATATCTGGGAGTTATTTCTGACATTGCCATCTGCCCTGGGTGCATCACTGCAAGTAGGCAGCTCTTCTCTTTTGTAGTACTGTAGCAATTAATTGTGCATTTCTTCATGGATATGTGATAACCACAGTAAAGGGGATCACTGCCCATGTGAGACTATATTTTTTACCCTTGCTACTGTCCTTCACTCTGTCAGCTATTTCTGTTATAGCATGGGTGTGACAACTGTAATAAAGCTGTGTGCCGCTGAAGTGAGGCATATTTTGTGTTGGACTGTAATTGCCTATTTATTTTCTTACTTTTCAGCATAATGAATGTGGAAATGAATCACACTGTGACATACATCCTTGCATTTGCAAAATTGTATACGACAACATATACAACTAAGTCCAAAACCTCAAAGGCAGTACACATCACTGTGCTGAACTGTTGGTTGTTCACTAAACAGAGTGATATAGCGAATTTGCTGGCTAACAAATTCAACTCAAGCTTCAACCCCTACTCTCCACCTCCATCCGTGAAATACCTACTATCATAACTCCCTCAGTTATTAAAAGGGGCACGTCTTGGCGGCACTTGCAAAGGTAAAAACACAGCATCAATGGGTCGTTACAATATCTAGGGATGCATCCTACATAGATGGAAATATAATCTATTAGGACCACTTGAGTCACTTTTCAATTATAGGCTCAAAACAGGCTCTGCACCATGAGAATGGAGGACTGCAATAGTTATCCCACTTCATAAAGGTGGCCCGTCAACTGATCCCGGAAACTACAGACCTATTAGTCTGACTAGTTTAATATCCAGGCCATGAATGAATTATCATGGAAATAATCAACAAAGACATAGGCAACCTTCAGACAATGGACCCAACTCAGTTTGGCTTTGCCAAGGGAAGATCATGCCTATTAAACCTGGTGGACTTCTTTGAAAAGGTCACCAAGGCAATAGATGAGGAGAAAATGGTGCATACCACTTACCTGGACCTGGCTAAGATGTGCAACACAATACCACAGTTGGGTATAGTTAACAATCTCATAAAAATGGGTATAAACCCTTAGATAATTCTGGATTTCCAGCTGTTTCACAGAAAGGACCTAGGAAGTCAGGATTGGTGAGACTACCTCCACAAAGAGTCTGGTTACCAGCAGTGTACCTCAAGGCTCTGTGATGGGACTGCTACTATTTGGCATCTACTTCTTGGAACTAGTAAAGGCTAATGTCAAGGATCTTTGGCTGACCAAGTTCATAGATGAGTGCAAAGTGGGAACTATCATAGATTCCTCCGTCAACACAAACATCCTACAATAGCATCTAATACAGATAAGTGACAAGTGCCAGTGCCATGAACTAAACTCAATGCCAAAAAAATGCATTATAGTACCTTTTGGGAAAGCTCCCACCCAGGCTAATTACAACATCAATAAAGCATCCCCAAGAGTTGTCTCAGTAGTCAGAGATCTGAAAACATATGTAGACAGTAATATGGCCTTTGACCAACATGTGGCCAAGATAGTAAGTATCATTATATGTCTCTGAACTTATAAGTAAAGGCATGGCATCCAGGGTCAAGGAAGTCATTGTGCTACTCCCTTATCAGACCCATCATTGAGTATAATGTACCCCTAAGCAAGTACTTGACCAAGCATATGTAAGGCAAGGAATGCCCACAAAGGTTTCTTACCAGGAGAATCCAGGGTATAAACATATTTTCCTACATGTATCACCTTAAAGCCTTATCCCTAGATTCTGTCTGCTACAGGTTACTGAGAAGCGATCTATGCCTGGTATACAAGCCATCCTCAGATCCAGTTCTGGTGGACCTTTTGCACATCCACAAATTGAAAAGCATCAGAACCACTAGATCCAAGGATTTAAACTTTGCTTGTGACATAAATAAGACATGTTGGTGAGACACATATCTATCTCAGAGGATTCCCATGCTCTGGAACAGGGTCTCCATCCATGGAAAGCAGAGTCAATCCCTAACCCTATTTAACAGTAATCTTGTCCAATGGATAGGAGATTGGTAATTCACCCCAGGTCTGTCCCCCATGCCTCTAATAGACAGAGGCAGACAATAATACCCAAACTAACATACTACCCCCTCCCCCACATAACCTCTAGAAACTTCCTAACTAACATAATCCTCCAGATAAATTCCCACAATAGATGGAGACATAACTGTGTTGGATTGCAATGCTTAGCTTTTAAAGGTTCTGGTGATCATTAGCCTGGTATGTAACTATGAACCTATGAACTCCTCCTACAGTTGTTTTCCGCAGGACTGGACATTTCATTTGTACAGATTGATTTTTTGTTTCTTGCTTCATTTTCCATTGACACACTTTCTAGTTACCATCCATAACCTGTGCAGATATCCAACACAGCAGTCACAGAGGCTCAGTTATTCATGTCCCCCAATGTTATGTCCTGTCACAACATAGGGATTCCCCAGACATTTATATAAACATTGCTCTGCTGACTGATTTTTTTCATTCCAGCTTCACTCCTAAGAAGTGTACCACATCATACTTACGATTGCTATTAGCCCTGTTCTCTTTCTGTCATCAGCTTCATCTTATAATTATTATTATTTTCCTTTGTTGTTTTTTTCTTTCCATTTATGTTCATTTTTTCTGCAGTATCAGATATGGAGCAGGATACAGTGCAGAAGTAGCCACCATGTCTTGCTCTGACCTCCGCAGCAACTTCTGCATTCTAAAAAATCCCCTGGCCATCATTTCTGTAGCTTGACAAAAGTCATCCTAGGGAAGATTACTTGGAGAACTTGCTGGGGGTGTTTGCTGCTGCTTTTACTTTAGTGTTGTGTGTGTGTGTGTGTGTGTGTGTGTGTGTGTGTGTGTGTGTGTGTGTGTGTGTGTGTGTGTGTGTGTGTGTGAGGCATAGACATCTCATCAGGGAGTGGCACAGTGGGGTCATTCTGAGTCATCCCACAGGAGGTGGAGGTGAGGATGGTTGGTCAACACTGAGGAAGTTTGATGACTGAATTTTACTTTATTTTTATTTTATTTTACATTTATTTACTGGGAAAGTCCAACTGGACACAGGTCCATTTTCAGCAGAGACCCATGGAGAAAAGCTCCAATATAAAACAATATATAAAGAAAAGGTTAAGAACACAATAAAATAACAATTCAGAGCACAATACATAGTTTGTAAGGATAAAAACATGCAGTATAGTAAAAAGCTATCACCATATGGTAATTGTTTATGGCAACAGGTGATGGTTGCTAAGAATATAATAAACCGTTCTTAGTACTATGCAGAAAATAGCAAAAATATTAACATTCTTTGAGGTATAATCACAATAACAGCATTAACAGGGGAACTGGTATCACATAACAGTATCCACATAACAATACATTAGTATGTATTTAACCTGGGGAGTAACAGGAGCATAACCAGCTGTTTGTATAGTGGGTTTAGGTTCATTAAACAATCTCAAAATACTGAAATGTTGAATTTCAGTATTTTGAGACTGAATAGTGGAAAGTGCAGTTATGCGAAACTGTACTTTGTCGAATGTGGAAATGTCGAATCCGGTGTTGTGGTGTCACGTTCGTGACGTGTGGTGCGGTTTGTGGATTAAGCTAGGGATTCAGGTAAGTGGTGTTTATGTAAGGGTATTGGGTAGGGATTTTAGTGTGTGTGAGTGTGTGTAGTGGTAGTTTTTGTGTGGTGTGTGTTTGTGTGTTTAGTGTGACCTCGGAGTTAGTATATATAAGTAGGGGGGTGTGGTGTAGGTGTGTTTGTGCGTTATGTTGTGTTTGTGTGCATTGTCTTGTTTGCTATAGTGTAGGTAGGTAGATGTATGTGTGTGTGTGTGTGTGTGTGTGTGTGTGTGTGTGTGTGTGTGTGTGTGTGTGTGTGTGTGTGTGTGTGCACCTGTGCACCTGTGTGTGTGTGTGTGTGTGTGTGTGTGTGTGTGTGTGTGTGTGTGTGTGTGTGTGTGTGTGTGTGTGGTCGCGATTGTGGTTTTCGTGGTTGTACATGTCCGGGTATGTGGGATTTTGACTATTCAGTCTCGAAATACTGAAATTCGACATTTCAGTATTTTGAGATTGTCTAGTGAATCCAGTGGGCTTTCAGGATTTTTTTAAATTGTGTAGTAGAGCTATTAGATGTTAGGTGGTAGGTATTGTATTCTAGACGTTTGCAATAATTCAATTACAATCATTACCTCCTCTTACATGGTGATATACATCCTAACCCTGGCCCCTACACTAAGACCAATTCAAACACAAATAGACATTCTCTATCTATACCTCCACCTTGTATTAAAACAGCTAACCCTCTTCTAATAGCTCACCTTAATATTAGAAGCATAAATAATAAAGTACATCATATCCATGCACTATTAAACTTGCATTCATTTGACTTTATGTCTTACTGAAACATGGTTAAAACCCTCCACTCAGGACCAAGAAATTACCCCCCCTGGCTATAACATACTCAGAAATGACCGCAAAACTAGGAAAGGTGGTGGTATAGCCATCTTCTACAAAAATAATCTCCAACTTTCCCTCCATAATGAACTTTCACTATCAGACCCTAAAGCTGAATCCTTATCTACCAAACTCCAGATCAACAATAACAAAGCGATTTATCTAATTTGTATGTATCTTCCCCCTGGTAATAATACTCAGACCCTAGAAAACTTACTCAGTTCAACATCCAACCAACAACCCCAGGAAACCATAATACTAGGTGACTTTAACATTGACTGGATAACCTGCTCAAACCAAAACCCAACGAACCATATTAATCTCTATGGTTTCTCACAATTAATTACAACTCCTACTAGAACCCATAAACAAAATAGAAAAGAAACCACTCTTGATTGGATACTCACTAATAACCACCCCAGCATCTATACCCCAGGAACCCTTCCTGATTGTATCAGTGATCATATGCTTACATATGTCATAAGACAAAAAGTGAATATTCCACATACTCATAAACTAAAAACATCCCGCTCAAAAAAGTGCTTTAACCTTGATCACTTTCTTACAGAATTGCAAGCATGTAACTGGTCACCACTAACTTACCTTGAACTTAATAAAGCAGTAACCTACTTTAATACAAACTTTCTTCAAATCCTTGACCATCATGCCCCTTATCACACTACTAGAATAAGAACCAAACCTGCCCCATGGCTGTCTAAGCAAACAAAAGATAAAATGGTCCTTAGAAATAAAATCTGGACCAAATGGAGAGCCAGTAGATGCCCATCTGATCATCTCCTTTTTAAACAATTAAGGAATGCCACCAAAAGAGATACTGTTAAAGATAAAAAGGATTATTATCTTCACCTTCAACAAGGTAGTCAAAATTCCCCTCAAAAATTCTGGGCAAGCATTAATAAACTTCTTAAACCTGGACATTCACCGACTCCTACTCCTACAGGCTTTCACCCCAACAATGCTACACAGATCCCTGATGCCTTTAACAACTATTTTACAGAAGCCATTAAATCCCTAGCTAACTCATTACCTATACCATCTGTAACCTTACCAAAAATCTCTTCTCCCTCATCTAGTGACTTCCAAATCCAACCCATTGCCACATCCCTTATTTATAGGCTTCTTAAGAAACTCAAACCATGCACCCCATCTGCTGACCAACTCCCATCTGAATACCTACAAATAGCTGCTAAAGCTATCCAATATCCGGTATCTATACTGATAAATAGGACTATCACTGAAGGAACAATCCCCACCTTATGGAAAATATCTCATATAATTCCCCTGCATAAAGGAGGCTCATCAAATGAACTCTCAAATTTTCGCCCTATTGCCTTACTTTCCCCATTAGCCAAGATAATGGAAAGATGTATTCACAAACAAATGCTTAGCTACCTTCTACAAAACAAACTTCTAGCTAACTGTCAACATGGATTTAGACCTTTCCACAGTACTACAACTGCCCTCCTTTCCTTCGCTGACTCCATAAATAAAAATAGGAACAATAATTCTTTCTCCTCAGCACTTTTCATAGATCTTTCTAAAGCCTTTGATATGGTTAACCACAATATACTTTTGGACAAACTAAACCTTTTTTCTCTCAGCCCACACTCTTTACAGTGGTTTAAGAGCTATCTCCACAACAGGCAACAAGCAGTCCTTTGGGAGAACAACCTATCTTCCCTACTCTCAGTAAATATTGGTGTTCCACAAGGATCTATCCTAGGTCCCCTTCTTTTTTCCTTATTTATCAACGACCTATATCTGAATATACCACAAGCCACCTGCATTCAATATGCTGATGACTCAACGCTAATCTGCACTGCAAAAAATATTCCCTCCCTCCAGTCCCTGACCCAAACAGTCTTCCAAAATGTGGAAAATTGGTTTTTACAACACTGCCTCCTACTTAACCCCAAAAAAACTAAACTTCTCCTCTTTACTCCTACCCAAAAATCTCCCACTCCTCTCTTCACTATCTCTTCAAATAATGCAACCTGTATTAACCCTGACAAGACCACGCGACTGCTAGGTGTAACTATTGATAACCATCTCAATTATGATGAACACATTAACACCACTGTTAAAAATGTCAACAAAAAAATTGGGACACTCTACAGAATTAAACCTTTTCTTACCCCTGAAACTAGAAAAACCATTGCACAGACACACCTGATCTCCACCCTCTTTTATGCCTCACCCATCTATACCAACTTATCCAAAAGTAACACTACCAAACTCTCCATCTGCTACAATAGTATAGCCAGATTCATTACTGCTACCCCCCTAAGAACTCATCATTGTCTTAATCTCAAACAACTAGATTGGTTAGAGCTAAATAACCAGTTATTCTATCAACAACTACTTATCATTCATAAGACCCTTTACTACCCTGAGGTTACCCCCAGCCTTTCAAAAATGATTATACCATATAGAAACCTAGCCACACTCCGTTCTGCAAATCAACTACTAGTATCACTACCTAAATCAAATAATAAAGCTGGTGATTCATTACTTGCAAACTCAATAGGGAAAATCTGGAATCAACTCCCTCAAGGAATAACTAATCTAACCTCTACCTCTCTTTTCAAAAAACACATTAAAGAACATCTCAAAACAAAATGGATATGTCCATGTGCTAATCCTGACTAAAATAATGTCCTCACTCTCCCAGTTCTTCCACCCTACCCCTCCTGACTTAACTCCTCTAGAAACTTTCAGGAGTTTGAGAGTTATTATCTAAGAATTGGGCTTTTGCCAGTTAAGTTTGTTCTGTCTGTATCCTGTGTTACTGTTACGTCTTTTATATAGTCTAATATAGTAGTATATAGTATAAGTTTATTTCCTATCATTAGTATTTGTTTTGTATTTGAAACATTTTTTTCTTTTTTCTTTTTTTTTTTCTACCTTATATTTTGACTAATATTATGCCTAACGTGATAAATTGTTGTGTATTTACCTGTACTGGAGCTTTTCTCCCCGGGCCTCTACTGAAAACGGATATTGTGTCCAGTTAGACTAGCCCGGTCAACAAATGTAAAATAAATAAAAATAAAATAATAAATAATAGTGCAACCAAAGAGATATTTACCAGCATCATTTTTATATTTCATGACATTTAGGAGGTTCTGGTTACTAGATCTTAAGGTTCTAGTAGTAGTATAGGGCTGAATTAGATGCTGGAGTGCTGTAGTTTTATCAGGAAAGTAGTATAACTTGTGTACTATTGACAATTGACTGAGCAGCAGTAGTTGAGGCAGCTCAAGCCAGTTAAGCTGCTTAAGTGGTAGACAGCAATGGGACCTATATGTGGCTTCTGTACTGAACTTGGCAATCTTGTTATAACAAGATTCCAGCTTGTTTAAGTCAGCCTTGTGGAGATTAGTCAGAATTGGGGATGCATACAGGAGGATGGATAAGAGATGTGTCCTTGCTATTGTGGTTTTGGTATATCTAGTGAGAAATTGTTTGTTCCGGTAGAGGAGCCCTAGCCTTTTGTGAATGTTCTTGATGGTTTGTGCTATATGGATGTCGAACTTTAGGCTGTCTATTTCTACACCTAGCAGTTTAGTGTGGGTGGTTGGAGTGATTTGGGTATTGTCTTTGGAACTGATGCTAAAATCATTGTATAGGGGGGGGGGGGGCTACATGGTCTGAAAAGAAGTAGTTTTGTTTTTTTTGAGATTAAGAATAAGCTTGGTGTTAGTGAACCATATTTCTGCTAAAGTAAAGTAATTTTGGGTTCGGGTATGCACTTCTTTTATTGTGGGGGTGGCACATATAAGGGTAATGTCGTCAGCATATTGTGCTACCGAGGCAGTGAGTGTGGAGGAAGAGATCTGGTTGGTAAATAGACAGAACAGTAAAGGGCCAAGGATGGAGTCTTGAGGGAATCCTAAGGATACTGGTAACAGAGGGGACAACTGGTTTTGCCATTGTCTTTCTTTGCATTCTTCTGATTGCTTTTTCGCTTTTCTACTTATCTATAAACACATTTTCTTCCCATCTATAAAATAAACACTAATGACATGAAGGCTGCTGATGGCTCCAGTCACATGACCAGTTGTAGCATGGTTTACCTAATGGAGCTTTGATTGTGGTGTTTGCAAATCCACACAACTATCCATGGCAGGTCCACAGTTATGCATACCTAATCCAATCAGATTACTTTGTACAATCTCCACTGCACTATTTATTGTACAGTGGTTGTGTTACCATTCTTTATGAACATCACACACTATGTTTATATGATACTAGATATATAAATGAGCAAGAAAGAGAGCGCATTGCACAAACTGGAAGTAAAATGATATATTTCTCCAGGTTTATTTGCTTATTATTTTAGTTATTGACATTTCTTTACTGGGAAAGTCCGACTCCGCATGATACACCCCAGCAGAGGCTTGAGGAGAAAAGCTCTATAACTGCATAGTTATAAGCAACAAACAAGATACATATTTATTAAACTGAGTAGCATTAGCACAAAGGTAAAACATAATATTAAACTGACAAGCGTACAATCAGATTGCATGATCACTGGGAGCAAAAAATCGAAATAGATTATATTATATTATATTCAAAGCTAGGTTTATGTGATAGAGCAGGTGGTTAGAGAATGGATACAAGAAGAAAAATATAGCAGAGATAGAATAGGATGAAGGAACAGGAACTATGAGAAAAACTAAAATTGCTATTTCTGGAATATTTTATTTTGACATTTGTTGACCGGGTTAATTCAACTGAGCAAAAGCCATTTTCAGAAGAGATCCAGGGAGAAAAGCTCCATAATTAAAAATGAAATGCAAGAAATTTAAATAGTTGACATAATTATACCATGTGATTGTGAATGTAGCTTAAAAGGTTGATATAATTACACAAACAGTCATGTACACAAGTGATTTAGAAAAATTGCAGATAGTTATACACAGTGCAAAAGAACACAGTGCAATTCAACAAAAAAAGTGGCACTAGTTAGAGGTAGGCATTAAGCTAGCCTAGGATATACTGTTAAAGTTGGAATGGGTTTGGGGCTGGAGGGAGGGCAAGGTCATTTTTGGTTACTGTTGACGTCACCCAGTATTATAGTTTCATTGGTTATGGCTTGTGAGATCCAGGAGAGAAAGCGCTCTAGAGTAGGGCTGTTGTTACCTGGAGGGATATAAATGGAAGTGATAGCTAGGTCTTAGCATGAAGACATGGGGACAGATTCAGGGTTTTGTCGTGAGATTTCTGATTCAGATTCAGAAGAGAGTTCAGTTTTGATTTTTTCTTTGGGGGTTTGTCTTTCTCTGAGAATACTGCTAGAATCTAGAATGTTCCAATGTTTAAGTAGGATAACACCAAGGTTTCTGAGTCCCTCAGAAAAAATACTTTGAGTTGTTATAGAAATTTTTCCAGAACCTACATCCATTCTTCCTGTTCTGTCTGCTTTAGAGGATGTAAGTCTTATTGCCTGCAATTTTTACTGATAGCTGTCCCTAAAAAGGCAGATAAGAGGAATAAAGTTCCTCAGGATTTTAAGTTTTATACACTGTTTTCAAACCTGACCCAGCAGCTATGGTCTTAGTTGATTCCACTGCTGCTAAGCAGTTTGGTAAGTCTAACTACTAATTGACTCTGTTGATACTTTAGCCAGGGCTATTGCCACTGGTACTGTTTTAAGGTGCTTTGCTTGGCTTCTTTCTTAAAACCTCTCCTTTGGATACAGATTTATTGTTTGGCCCCTCCACTGCACAGATGATCAAAAAGTGTGATGAAAGGAGTAAGCTGATCCAGGAAATCTCTAATATTTTCAACCCTCCCTTTCCCAATTGCCCAAGTGGCTAATTGTGGTACATCAATAAGCAAGGTGGAATTAGATTGTACCCCTTTGCAGACCAGTCATGTTATCTTGTTTTACAGCTTCAGAGCAAAATCTCTCTCTACAGGCATCCTGCATTCAGTCAAAGCAAAACTGCATGGCAGACAAGCTGAGCAGAACCACAGCAGACCCTCATAAAGGAAACTAGATCAGGTGTCTTTCTAGATTCCATCCATCTGTGGGGAATTCATCAAGCAGACCTCTTCATCTCCCACATGAGGAGTCAATTTGCAAAATTCTGTTCCAGGACTCCATGAAAGAAGGCATGGAAGACATATGCCTTTTCTTATCTTTCTACAGTTTCTGTATGCCTTTCCAACCTTTCTAGTAATATCCGGGATACTTCTGAAGATTCAGAAGGAATCCTTGAAGATTACTGTGGTGGCTCCGTCCTGGCCCAGCAATTGTGGTTATCTCTTGTTTTGGAAATGGCAAGAGGCAATTACTACAAGCTTCCTCACAGACTGGATATACTCACACAAGACCATGGATGTTTGATACACCCCAACATCAATCATCTTCCACTAACTGCCTGGATGATAGGGTCTTAATTTCTTTTAGGCATTTGTTTTCTGTGGGTATGTAACATATACTAATGGAAGCAAGAAAGCCTGCTACTAGAAAATCATACCTTATTAAACAGAAAAAGGTTTTCTAGTTGATGCCATCAACATAATCAGCACCCATTCAGGTCTAGTTGTCCTCTAGTTTTACAATATTTGTGTGAGTTACTTATTATTCCTCTGTCAAGGTTCATTTTTCAGCCATTTCTGCATGCTCACCTGTGGATCTTCCTCCTTCAATGTAGTTTCATGTCAAAAGAGGTTTTGCATAAGAGGCATCCTAGAAAACTGCTGGTCTGTCCTTGGAATCTTAATTTTGTGTTTGAGAAGCTAACACTTGCTCCATTTGAACCAGCTAATCTGGCTGACTTGAGGTTCTTAACCTGGAAAACAGTTTTATTGATTTCTCTTACTTCTGTAAGAAGGGCATCTTAGTTGCAAGCTCTTATAGTGAGTCAACCCTATCTCATTTTCAACAGGGACTGGGTTTCTCTGAGAAATGATCCTTCTTTTATGCTTAAAGTGGTATTTAAGTTTACTTTAAGCCAAATTATCCACCTCCACTTTCTCTTTCCTGAACCTAAATGTTAAACTCTGGAATAGTATCCCCACACAAATAAAACTCTATGGCAAATGTAATACTTTTAAACCACTGCTTAAACAACATCTTAACCAGTCCTGGTCCTGCACATGCTCATCATCAGGTTAAGACTTTGTGCTCATTGTATGATACTCTCCAAATACTCTCCTTAAACAGAATACTCTCAACCTCTCACTGAAATGACAAAACAATGTTTATACATAATTGTTAGTTCCACAATCCACTAAGTTGCACGTGGGCTTTCTCTTTAGTAACTTCTACCTCTGCAAAATCTTAGAATGTATAAATGTGGCTGCTGTATGTGTATAAATGTAAATAGAGCTGTAATACTCTGTGTTTAACTGGAATTTAGCATAATGCAATGTAAGCAAATGGAGCTTTTCTACCTGGGCCTCTGCTGAAAATGGGTATTACCCAGCTGGACTTAATTGGCAAACAAAGACAAAGAAATGAATAAATAAATAATAAAAATGAGTGAGAAAGGATACTCCATACCTTGGATATCCACAGACAACTCAGGTAGTATACTGACAGAAATAAATCCTTCAGATCTTTTGATCAAATGTATATTTCTTGTGAAAGTAAGAAGAGACAACCTGAGTAAAAACAGACTATTTCAAAATGGTTGTCTAAGGCTATACTCAACGTAATAAATCTATTACAGTCAGTGTCAAGCCTCACCTTACCAGGGCCTTGGCTTAAAATATGGCTTTTTCGAAAGTGTTGGATTCTGAAAGCATTCTAGAAACTTCTACTTGGTTGTCTGTACATACTTTTACAAAGCACTATAAGCTTGATTCCTTCTCTAAGTCTCGCTCTTGGGCCCGTCTCCTTCTACCTCAAATATGGTTAGCTACAGTAATCTACCCATATACCTAAGGCCACTGAAACAGTGATCAATGTGAAGAAAATATTACAATTGTGTAACTTGAACTTACCATAACAGTAGATTTTCAAATGATCACTGCTGCAGTAGCCAGTCTCTCTCTCTCCATCTCCCTTGTTTTTTTTTTTTTTTGGTGTGTGTTTTATGTCAGGATGTGGATATTTATTTTTTGTTATTCCCAGTATTGTCCTTAAAAGACTCAGCCTCCCTCCCTCTGCTGGCATAAAGGTATTTCTTTTAGTCAGCTCACCTTGAGCAGCTTGATAGTTTGGGCACATGGAAGCTGCCCTGAAGCTTTGGAAGCAGGCTGACTGTTACACCTTTGACAGGATATAATCCATATAGTTCAAGGCTACTGCAGCAGCAATAATTTAAACAGCTATTGTTATGATAAATTCAGCTTACACAAGTGTACTTTATCCATGCTAAGGAGCATGTTACAGCCCAGGCTCCTACTTACACTAACTGCTAGCTGTTATTGTCTTATCTTTAGTCCCTCCCAGATGTGAAAAACAACTTGCATGTTTTCACAAAACAGTAACTTTTAGCCTTAAAAAAAGTGCACTGGCTATCTTAAAAAAAACTTCCGTACCACCGACAGAGAGATCAATTCTTTTATTTTTCAACAAACAGTAAAATCCAACGAGATGAGTGCTTTTTTAAGTGATTTAGATGGTCTTCACAGTGACATTGTTAAGGATTTATTATTTGATGAATATGAGAATTTATATCACAAAATTTTGAAGAGAGTTGACAACAAAATAGATAAAGTTTTTGAAAGGAAGCAAAATAAACTGCTGAGAGACAAGGAACAATATAACAAGGGTAAAAGTTATCCCCAACCATTTTCAACTATTAAAAAGTATTCTGATCATTATTCTGGTAAAAATGGCAAGACATTTATTAATCAGGTTGATGCAGGGGCATCCAAAGAAGTGAATTTATCTGATAGATATGAGCAAGGGAGAAACCATAGAAATGGAAATAGATTATTGGATGAATTGGATTCCTTTCAGGAAACTACAGAAACTTTTTTAGGGCCCAGGAGATCCAAAAGATTAGCCAGCAAAACTCGGATACCCTCGGACCCAGGACCACAGTAATACCCAGATGGGAACAGTTTTGCATGGAAAAACAGGGGGAGGAGAGGGAGATAGATGAAAACACACAGGAAACAAATGGTATAATTTTTGAATATAAAGGCTTCAAAATATACAATTATACCACTTTAAAGTTGGAGAAGAAACATTTTGAACTGTTTTCCAGGGGGTTTAAATTTGTTAGGTCTACCTATGGTGATTTAGCTAATATTTTGATAGAATTAAAGTTATATCTTAGAAAGTTAAATTTGAGATTGATAAACAACAATAAAAATCACCTTAGTAATAATAATAATGAAAGGAATTTGAAGGGAGTAAATCAAACTATTACCAACACTATGACTAGAAGCAGTATATATAACCCACCTTTACATCCGGTTATCAATATTTTTGAGACCATAGTTACTAACGAAATATATGAGATATACGGAAATCACAGGAGAGATATGGTACAACAGAATTTAAAAGAAGAAGAAGAAAGGTTGTTAGAAGTACTAAGGAATGAAGGGAATCTCAGATATATGCAACCGGACAAAGGTGGGGGTTTGGTCATTTTTTACCAGGAAATGTAAAATGATGTTTTAACAATATTATTGACAGATGAAAATACATATACCACTGTTTCTTATAACGAGATTCAAATAGCATACAGAAGGATTGATTCGCTATTGGAGGAATATCTTATGGAAAACAGGATAGAGAGGGGGATTTATAATTTCTTGAAACAAACCTACCGCAATATTCCACAGTTTTTTGGAATACCCAAAGTACATAAGAGAATTCTGGAAGCTCCTTTTCGACCTATAGTTTCAGCTAAAAAATCTAAGACCCATCCACTGGCAGTTTTTATAGATCAAACTGTAAAAGGGATTATTAAGAAACAAAGACATTTGGTCCAAGATTCTTGGGACTTTTTGGGTAAAATAAAAGATAGTATGTGGTCTGAAACTTGCAAACTGGTCACCATAGATGTAAAAGATCTTTTCACATGTATTCCCAGGTTAGAGGGATTTGAATATTTTGAAGATAGTGTTAACAAACATCTGGATTCCCCATTGGATAAAAAACTATTGATTTCAGAGTTAATGGAAGTTGTCTTGGACAACAATTTTATCATCTTCCAAGGTGAATATTATAAACAGGTGAGCGGGGTAGCTATGGGGGCGGCCTGCACCCCTTTATATGCCAACCTAGTTCTCCTTGAGTGGGAAGAAAGATATATATTTCAAGTAAATTCAAGAAAAATATAAAAATATATTTGAGGTTCTTGGATGATATCTTTGTTATTTGGGACGATGACCAAGGGGGGTAGTTTGGAGGAATTTATAGGGTACATAAATGGAACTACCAACTTTTTATCCTTCACACATGATGTGCAAAACAGTAGTATAAGTTATTTGGACATTAGTCTTAGTAAGAAGGTTGGGGGTTTCAAATCAAAGATTTTCCGGAAAAACACTTGGTGCAACAGCTATCTTCATTTTGACAGCCTGCATCCCTATCATCAAAAAAGAAGTATAGTTAAGGGGCAGGCAGTCAGAGTAGCTAGGATGACCTCAGAGCACAAAGATTTATTGGTTGAATTTATCTTTTTGATGGAAAAATTTATGGAAAGGGGATACCCCAAGGAAATGGTGGGGGAGGTTTTGGACGAGGTGTACCAAGGGTGGGGAATCAAATACAAACTCTTGTTAGGTCAATATTTGGCACCCAAAGACAACCAGGGTGAGGAGACCAAAAACTTTTTAGGAGCTTGTATAGTAGAATATAACGTTTTTTCCAACTATTTTACTAAAATTATGGAAAACAACTGGTCTATTTTAAAAACTAATAAAGAAGTTTATGAGATAGTAGGAAATAAACCTTTATTTATTTATTTACAAGGCAGGTATGAATTTTAAGAGATTATTTGAAAAAGGGAAAACAGAGTTTAAAAACAAGAAAGGAACATTTTCCTGTGGTAGATGTAGACAATGTACACATATTAACCAGGTTGAAGGTGTTCATTTGAGAAATGGCCTGGATAGCAAAGTGAAGTTTTGTAAAGGCAATTGTCGAAGTAGAATGTTGGTTTATTTGGCCACCTGTACGTGATGTCCTTCATTTTATGTCGGTAAAACCGAAAGGGCACTGAAGGACAGAATCTATGAGCACATGAATGATATCAAGGTTAAAAAGGAGACCAGTGCCCTTTACAAGCATACTACTTTATGTAGTTTGTTTACCGATTTTAAATTTGGTATTTTGGACATGGTTAAAATGGACATCAGGGGAGGGGATGCTAAAAACATTCTACTACAAAAGGAGATTAGGTGGCAATTGAGACTGAGGTCGAACATTACACCAGGTCTCAATGAATATATTAATATAAAGGCCATTTTAGTGGACAAAGCAGGAACTGTTTGATGCCCACTTATTTATTCAATTTTGTTTCAGTTCTGGTAAATTTATGGATAAAACATCAAATGATAATATATTTGTGTAATACATACACATCTATTATATATACATATATATTTTTTTAAAAGAAACATATACCACATTATTAACTTTTAGGACAAGGTCATACATTTTCAATGATTAATTTTTAACATTTATTCACTGTTATTTAATTAATTATCACTTATTACTTTTATATATGCATATTTTTACATTTTCTTATTCATTCAGATACTAGTTTAGTGTAAATTTAAATATATAGGTGAGTAAAAGGGAAGGCTTTTTAAATTTATTAACTGTAACACATTAAATAAGTGTTATATACTTATTTACATTTCTTCTTTTTTATAAGCACATATATATGAAGAAAACTGAATGATATGTTTAAGCACTGTTGCACTTTACACTAGCTTTTTAATGTTCTGCAGTTTAAAACAAGGAAAAGTATACCAAAGTAAGTGAATTTTTAATTAATTAATTTTTTGATTGGTTTTAAACAAATGTAAATGACTGGATAATTAATTATTTGTAAATTAGATGATTGTTTTTAAAGAGTATAAAAACAGGAGGCACCATTGGTTTATTATCTGTAGAAGTCTGCTTTGGGCAGACGAAAGCACTCATCACATTGGATTTTACTGTTTGTTGGAAAATAAAAGAATTGATCTCTCTGTCGGTGGTACGGAACTTTTTGTCTTCTTGGTCACAGCAATTTTGTTTAGTTATCTTAAAAATAAACTAAATTATAAACTGTTCTAATAAATGCATTAAAGTATTTAGTTACCAGAAAAGCTGCTATTTCTTATTTACTTCCAATAATTTCAAACTTTATTTTGAACTGAAATGCTTGCCGTGTACTTTTTAATTTTATGTTTCTCTCAATAAACATTGTCAACCCCTCATTTATTGCCTTTACCTTTAGCCAGCTTGTTTCCATGGAAACAAGAACAAAATGTAGAGCTGCCTTCAAGTCCAGATTTCTTAACTGGCTCTGAACATTTGTTTGTTTAAAGAAAATGATTTATTACATTGTGGTCTCTCATTTTTTAAAACCAATAAAAAAAGATTAAGATGAGGACATTAATCCAGACATTCACCTATACAAAAGTAAAAGAAAACATTTCATTTGTACATATGCTATAATCAGTGCTCTTTTACAACCCACCTCCACCCTAAAAGCCGAAGATTACAAGCTACTGACTTAAATGAGCTTTTGTCCAACCTTTCTTCTCTTGTTACCTAATGCCTACATTTTTTAAAACTAAAAAAGAGAGGAAGATAAACACCTGTTTAGTATATTTATCACATACAGCAATAACTGGAAATACTTTACTGTACAACATGCAATTTTATATCATAAAATGTTTTATACAAATGCTGTTAAGAATAAAAATTGTTTTAACAATACTTACTTTCCCATTTTTCCTTCTTTTTTTTCTTTTAGTGTCTTTCTAAACTATAATGACATTTGTTTATTTGTTTGTTTGTTTATTATTATTTATTGACATTTGATGACTGGGAAAGTCCAATGGATCAGAAACCCATTTTTAGTGGAGGCCTAGGGAGAAAAGCTCCAAATACAAATACAGAAATTTAATACAGAAATAATATTCAAAATATTACAGACAAAGTTATGATGTTTAGTGCAAACTACATTGGGGATAAAAATATGCAATAAATTGACAAAAATCACACAGATAATAGAATTTCACAGTAGACATTTCTTACAAGTTAAAAAAGGCAGGTCAAGAGATATAACTTGGGTGTAAAGAGATATATAGTACAATCAGAGATTTAAACAAACATGGAAGAAGGAAAAATTGGGAGATTAGCTTAGTTTATGGTGGCTCAGTCATTTGGTTACAGGGACAGATATGATTATTGAGGTAGTGGCATATTAGAGCAGATGTAATGATTTTATAGAGTCCAGTTGAGTGATAGAGGAAGACAGAGCATTCCATACTTTGGCAATGGTATAAGAATAAAGGCTATGTCCAACTCTTTTGTTGGGTTTGGATATATTTAACAGCTGCTTATTAGTGGACTAAAGATTCCAGGTTGGGGTGTAGGTTTTGTAGAATAGTCTGAATCGAAGGGCAGCTGTCTGGGTTATAGATTAGTTTGTGCACAAGAGTTAACTGGGTGTAATTTAGGTAGTGGGGGAATTCAATCCAGTTTAATTCTTTAATGGCTAAGCAGTGAAGTATGTGATTTTGGCAGTTTAGAGGCAAACTTTGCTATTTTATAGTATCATGATTGCTGTTTATTCATAAGTGATGTGTGGAGGTTAGTGAAAGATGGGGCTTCCATAGGAGTAATAGACTACCAATTTTATCTTGTGGGCTTATCCATGTAAAGTTTATGTTTATAGAGTTTGCTGAGCTTAAAGTGATTTTTTATTGTACTTTGAATATGATGCTTAAAGGAGAGTTTGTCATATATTGTAATACCTAGTAATTTTGCTGTTTTCACTAATTTTATTTGAGTATTGCTTTGTGAATATATCTTAAAGTTGTGTGTCAAAGTTTTAGTTGAGAATAGTAAGAGCTTGAATTTTTTTGGGGATCAAGTAGTTTTGTTTAGCCAAGTTTTGATAGATGTAAATGTCTTTTGTGTTATCTTTAGGAGATCTGAGAAATTGCTAGAAGAGGAGATAATAGTAGAATCATCTGCGTATTGGATGAGTGTATTATTTTGGGATGTTGTATAGAAATTATTAATGAAAATATTGAAAGTCAGAGGCCCAAGAATAGACCCTTATGGAACTCCAGTATTATTGGGTAGATATTCAGATTGCTTATTTTGACATCTGGCAGATTTTCTACTGTTTAGGTAACCGGAAAACCAAGTTAGGGTATGAAAGGAGCATCTCAATAATTCAAGTTGTTGCAGTAGTTTAGAGTTGATACTGAGTCGAAAACCTTGGATAGCTCTAACAAGATGAGTCTAGTTGATAGACCTGCATCCAGGGTTTGTTCACAGTATTGGTGAATGTGAGTAAGACTGTAGTAGTGCTGTGACCTGGGTGAAAGCCATGTTGGGTGGGTGCAAGGAGGTTGTTATCAGTGAGATGCTTTAGCAATTGAGAGTTTATGCACTTTTCTAGAATGTTTGCTAGAGGTGGGAGTATAGAGAAGGGCCAATAGTTAGAAAGATCATTGGTATTACCACCTTTATGTAAAGGAGTTATTATAGATTTTTTTCAGAGTTGTGGAACTTATGATTCAGTGATGGATCAGTTAATAAGAGTACTGACAGGATATGCTATAGCATGAACTGCAACTTTTCGATATTCAGATGGAAGGCTGTCAGCAGACAGAGAGCATCGTCTCAGTTTAGCTAGTAGCTTAAGCACTAGAGAGGTGGATATTAGTTGTATAGAGAAAGTTGTAGCTAATGAGATATTATTAGAGTTTTCACTGTTGGTGGAGGAATGAGAGCTGGATTTATACTGAGTAACATTTGAGATAGTTTCTAGTGTATTAGAGTTGTTAGTTTTTGGAAATAATTCTTTGACAAGTTTTTGGATGGTAACAATAAAGTGAGAGTTAAACATGTGGGCACTCTCTTGTGGGTCTTTGTCAGGATATGTTGAAGGGTTTTGCTAGGTTCTGGGATTAAGGAGGGAGGAAACAGATTTCCAGAATTTTTTTTTTGGGGGGGGGGGGGTTACTTTGGGTAGATAGTTGTGTAGAGAAGTAATTTTGTTTTGTCATTGATAACTACCTTTTTAGCACTATTACAACGTTGTTTGAAGATACGTTCATTTTGTGGGGTTCTATTTTTTCACCAGTCTTTCCAGGCTCAGTCTCTGGCAAAAAGTACTTCTTTGGTATATTTTGTTAGCCAAGGGGCATGGTTATGCTTTATTCTTTTGGTCTGAATGGGAGCCATACTAGTGAGCTTGTCAAGAAAGACATTGTTGAAATAGATTATAGCATCTTCCAGAGGTAGTATTTTTAGTGGGGTCCAACTGTGGCCTTTTAGAGTAGTTTTAAGTATGTTTTGGTTGAAATGGACAACATTTCTAAATGTTTTATATAAATATGTTTTATATAAATATGTTTTGGGTATTTGAGTATGTGTTTTATGGGTGAACGCAGATAAGTGATCACTTAAGATAATTGGGAGGGTTCCAGTATTGCTATATTTCTCAGGGTCAGAGACCAGGATCCAGTCTAAGGTTGACTCAGTTTGGTGGTTCAATATACGTTTGGGGCTGGTGTTGAGTTGTGTATACGTATGCAAGTTTATATATTTATATTTTTTTGGGGAGTTAGAGATGAGATTTTGCCAATTATATTGGTATCACCAAGAATAATAGTTTCATTGGATATATTGTAGTTAGTCAAGGATAGAAAATCTTCTAATTTGGGGAAATTTTTACCCGAGGGAATATATAGAACACTAATGCCCAATGTTTACAGCTATTTATCTGTAAGCATGCCAGTAATAGTTCTAAGTGACTAAAGATTGGCACAGGTGTAGGAAAGAGAGGTATAGTTAAGGAGTCATGGTAGATTAATGCTACACCCCCCCCCCCTTTTTATGGAGTCTGTCATTCCAGAAAATATTGTATCCTGATGGGATAATTTCAGTGTCTGATATGTGGTTTTAACCTAGTTTCTGTGACTGCTACTATATCAAGGGTATATCAGGAGAGCCAGGCTTGAAATTCTGTGATTTTATTGCAAATACTATATAGGTTTATTGGAATTATACATAGGTTCTGAGTGGAGGAATGTTGGTTAGGGGATGCCGAGTTGTTGGGGGCCAGGATTGGGGTGAATGTCCCCACACTGAGAGAGTACCAGGAGATGATTTCTAAGGTTGTGAAGACAGTGGGTATGTGAAATAGGCCTGAGAAGGGCATAAGTAATTAATTTCAATTTGTTATTAACAAGGAAAAGTTTTAATTGTGTGTGGTAGAAGGTGTGGTAATTGAATAAGGAAGGAGAGATGTCAGACAAACTGTTTTTGTGGGTTAGCGGTATGAGAAGGTAAGTATAACAGGTTATGGAAGGAAGTAGCTTGGGAGAGTATGAGAAGAGGAGCTGTAAAGGCAATTAAGAAGATACTGAGTTGTATGGTATAGGACATATATAATGAGGAGATAATGGGATAGAGCAGAGGGTTTAGATTAGTGTATAGTGGGAGTAGTGAGAGTAGTGGGAGGTTCTGGTGTACAGAGGAAGGTGAGGATTGAGATTTTAGGAGGGCTAAGGGGAGGATATTCATGGTTCTCCGAAAGAGATTAGTGGCTGACAAAAATGTAAGGAAGGGGCTACAGGAAGTATAAATGTATTGGAGAAGTGGGTGGGTGAGACTGGAGGTAGGGTACAGGAGTGACGTGAGCCCAGAGCGAAGTGGAGGGAGAATGGAGCAGGGCTAAAATTTGCCAAGTAATCACAGCAGAAACAGTTATATGTAAGTAGTAGCAAGAAAGAGAAAGTCTACAGGTAAAATTACATGTGCGAACAAGAAGGTGTGTAAAACAATTTGTATAGACATAAACAATAACAGAGAGGGGAATTTTAAGATGTTACTTCTTGGTATTGTAGTTTAAAGGTAAATAACCTTAATATTGGAATAATATGATACAAAATAATGGTAGGAGCTGCTACTATTTGAGGCAGAGAGAAAGTGGGTTACACAAAATAACTGTTAGCAGCTTGGAATAGAAGATAGTTGGGGCAGCCGTACATAAGAAGAAATGGAAAAAGAAAAACCTTGGCACAGTGGTGTGAGACAAGCCTTTTAAAAGACACAATACACCACATATCAGACACTGAAATTATCCCATCAGGATACAATATTTTCTGGAATGACAGACTCCATAAAAAGGGGGGGGTGTAGCATTAATCTACCATGACTCCTTAACGACTGACATACTTTAACTTAATCTGCTTTGCTGAGACATGGTTCCAAATATGTGGGGGATTAGGCGCTTCAGCCGTGTAGTGACGAGGTGTCTGTGTAGTACAAAAACTGGGTTGTGATTAAGGCAGTAGTCCTAAGAAATAGAAAAATATAAGGGATGGAGAGTAGATATGCAAAATATCAATGGGAAGTAGAATACATTTAGTGTAGTACTAGGCATGCTGTAGTGTTGTTGATAAAAGGGATATGATAGCAGAAAACTGACAGAGTATCTACAAAATATGCACAGTAATGGAGGGCTTTTGGCTATGAGTCGGCTGAGGAAAAACAGGGTAAGAATGAGGTGAAATGGTGGAAGGTGAAAAACAGTAAGGAGAAATAGACAGATGGTTAGGATACAACTAGCAGAAGCAGCAGAGAACAGCAGAGAAAATAAGTTTTTCAGTTAGAGAGACAGTTGCAATTATCCAGTTGAAACCAGCATTTCACACAAACATTCATTTTTTTCGTTTAACAACATACAGACCCAGTGCAATGCAAAAATACCAGAAAATAATGTTAAATGCAACTAGATAACACTAGACTGTTTACTAACCATGCTTGCCGTTTCTGATTAAAGTGATGCTAACATTGCATTACAGTGCAGCAGGTTAGTACTAGGATAGTTTAAATGTATAATTCAAAAGCTGAACAGCTCAGTTATCTGATAGAAAAAACAACTATAACCACTAATAACATATGCACATTGCACTCACTGGATATGTTAACATATGGTATGTAGATATTTACAATGTTTTTAGAACCATGATATAATAAACATCACAAAGGTGAGTTATCAAAAGCCATGAGATGTTAACAAAATCTTTTGATCCACCAAAGGAGAAATTGCTTTGTCAAATTCTTTAGGTTACTTATATGCAGCAATGTTACACAAACAGATATGCAATTACTGCAATGGCTATAGCACACCACCAAGACCAGAGACGGAAAAGGGAGAGTAGTTAGGGAGGAAAATGGCATGGAATGCTAAGAATAAACCTTTTGAATGCCGCAGAGCATTCTGGGAGGGGAGAGGGACAAAATGAAAGTAAAGCAAGGAAACGACAGGTTACACTCGCGAACACTTGCCGATAATCACAGCAGAAACAATCAGTTATATGTAAGTAGTGGCAAGAAAGATCATGGTCTACAGGTAAAATTACATGTGCGAATAAGTAGATCTATAAAACAATTTGTATAGATGTAAACATAACAGGGAGGGGGATTTTAGGATGTTATTACTTGGTATTGTAAGTTAAAGGTAAATAACCTTAATAATGGAAAAATGGGCTACAACATAATGGTAGGAACTACAACTATTTGGGGCAGAGAGAAAGCAGGTTACACAAAATAACTGTTAGCAGCAGCTTGGAATAGAAGATAGTTGAGGCAGCAGTAGATACATAGAAATGGAAAAGAAAGCACCATGGCACGGTGGTGTGTGAGAAGCCTTTTACAAGACACTAGACATGTGGTTATTCAGTCATAAGACTGACATACTTTAACTGAAGCTGCTTTGCTGAGCCATGGCTCCAAATATTTGGCGATGTTAATCACTTCAGCCTTGTAGGGACTAGTCGTCCGTGTAGTAACTTGAAAGTAGTGAACTTTCTTCTTTGCTGGTATGGAGGCAGTGTATTTATTAGCCAGTAAGTGAATTTTACTAAAAGAGGGAGTATTACTGGCCCTTACCTATCAGGTTTGTCTTACTGGAAGAGCTAAAATTAGGCTGTTGATCAGTGTGGAGCCATCTTGGGAATGCAGTATGCAGATTATTGATGAATATGTTAAAGAGAAGAGGACTGAGGATGGATCTTTGCAGAACATCTTTAGTAGTGTATAGGTATGGAGAAATGGAGCCTTGCAATTCTACAGATTTCTGTCTATCTGTAAGGTAACTAGTGAGTTACTAAACAGAGAGAGATGATAGCCAAGATTAGAAAAGTGATTAAGGAGTATAGGATGAGAGACCCCATCAAAAGCTCTTGGGATGTGTAGAAATACCAAGGAGTTTCTAGCTTTACTGATATTGTCCATGAAGGCTAATAGGGCAGGGGTTGTATTGTGGGCTGGCCTAAACTTGTGTTGGGTATTGGTAAGAAGATTACACTGTAAGAAATAGTTCATAAATTGCTTATAAATGCATTTTTCTAGGATTTTGAGAGGGGGACAGAATGGCTATATGTCAGAAGTTTGACAAGTTAGAGGAAATGCTGTGTTTATTCAAAGGGATAATATTGGACTTTTTCCATAAGTTAGGGACATAGGACTCAGCAATGGATCTAGTAATGAAAACACTGATTGGATAGACTATGGCCTCAGCAAATAATTTTAGGTATTTTGGTGGCAGGTCATCTGCAGTAGTAGTAGAGCATGGTTTGAGTTTAACAGCTTCTTTATCAGGCTAACAGGAACGGGATGAAGTGTAAACTATGAGGAATTACTGGTGAGTCAGGTGTAGGTGTAGTTGTAGAAGAAAGGGAGTAGTTAGGTGTATGAGGGAAAAGTTGTGTGCTATGGTTAGTATTATGTGAGTTTATGAGAGTTGTAGGGGGTATAGTAAATGACTTTGTGGTTAGATTGTCTATGTATTCAATGAAGTATGTGTTGGATTTAGTAGCTGTTTGAATAAGGGAGTTGTTTGGGTATGGATCTGGATCTTTTTTTTTTGGTTCTTGGTTTCATGACAGAGGACATAGAGGTCTAGAATTTTTTGAGTTATTTCAATGGATGTCTTGTCATTGGATATAATATTTTGTCAGTTGTAACATGTTGAAAATTAGCCCTATGGTCTTAAGCTGGTAGATGATCACTGAGGGTGTTTGATAGTGTTCCCACTGCAGTAAAATTATTTGGATGCATGGCAACAATCCAGTCAAGAATATAATGGTGTTTTTTACTGAATCTGGTGTTTTGGTTTCTTGAAGCCAAATAAGTTCATACTGTTAGTTGGGCAGTCTGAGGATGAGTTCTGCCAGTGTTCAGTAACATCACCAAGAAATATTGTTTCACTGGATATTGTGTTTGATATCCAGGATAATATTATGGAGTATTATTTCCAGGACGTTGTAAAGAACAGTAATGCATAAGTTTTTAGAGTAATTTAATTTTAAGTATGAAATGAGAAATTCCACATAATCAAATTTAGGCCCATTCGATTCTCAGTTAGAGCGTCTTCTGTGTGGCGACATGTGTGAATAGGCGTTCCTTCGTTGAAGGTTGTGCGTTAGGCCTGGCAAGCCAGCATGTAAAAATCTACTGCCAATCATTAGCGGACTGGAGTTCTGCTGTGGCGACCCCTAACTGGGAAAAGCCGAAAGACACAAACGAACAATTAGTATCGGGGGGGGGGGGGTAATTGTGTATGAATTAGGGAAGAATAATGGTTTTCTTCCTGTGTTCTTTTATGTTCTGTCTACTCTGACTGTATCAAAGTCAGGATGAAGAATTTCCTCATCTTTTATGTTTGCTTTCAACCAAGCCTCCAATACAGCTAGGGTATCTGGGGTATGTTGAGTAATCCAGGCATGGAAGTTGGTATTTTTTTTTACATTTGCTTCAATGGTTTATTGTAACTAGATTTAGAATTTTTGAGCTATCTTTTGGCTTAAGATCTTGTTAGGATCAGGGTTTGGATGCATATCACCACACTGATGGATGAAGAAGAAGGAAGGCTGATTTAAGATGGAAGCTTTTGTAGAGATGGGTCTGAACTTTATTTTTGTGTTATGAAAGGAAGTGTTGAATAGTCTATGTTTGGAATAATATAGGGGACTTATAGAATATAAAAGGGAAATATCAGAAAAGTTGTGGGAAGACTGATGAAATGGAAAGTAGACTGTAGCAGTAGATGCTTGTTTTATAAGTGTAGTAATTGGTGGAGATGTAATGTCAGATAGTAGAAGAAGAAGGAAGGTGAAGCAGGAAGGAAGCATCATGGTTAAGGTTAGATATCACTAGTAGAGACAGACTGGTGTGAGAGGAGTTAAATGAGAAATTGGTTAGATTTTAATACTATGAAGGTTTGAAGTGAGATTTGGGGAGTGGTCTAGATGAAAGTACTGGGAGGGATTAAGGTAAAGAAAAGGTGGTGGGATAGACTAGAAAGTGAGGTTTAGAAAAACATGAATTTGATAGGCTAGTAGAAATTGATTGCTGATTGGAGGACGTGTAAGTGGGGAGGAGTTAAGTGGAGTATAAGTTTGGATGATGTGGGAGTGCGTGGGAATTAGGGGTAGGGTAGGGGAAGGGAGTGGGCTTAATACCTGCACTGGAGTTTAGAAAAGAAATGCAATCAGCAAAGCTGCAACTATTCAGAGAACAATGTAGGGGAATTTTACTTTAGGGGAATTTTATGTTTGTTTATTACAAAAATGCATCCAAAATTATTATGTTGGATGAATAAGAGAAGTATAACTAAATTGGTAGAACATGGAATTGTTTTTGTAGGGACAATATATAGGATACAGTCATGATAAATATGTAAAGACTAGAATAATTACTAAATATCATTAATTGTAACCAAGGAAAAACAAAGATGATTACTTAAATTAACAAGTTCATCAATAAAACATGTGATGTGTTTGTGACTAAGAGACTTTAATTATAATTTGCAAGTCAGTTTAAGTAAACAGGTATTAAAAGGGAAAATATTATAGAGGCTAAGGAGCTGGATACAGTAAACAAAATTGGGAAGATGTATCAGAGAAAAACTTTACCGATAGAGATTGACTATTTTACTAATAATAAAAATATGAAGCAGCAAAGAAAATTGTTGGTAAATTTCAGCTTTAATAACCATAACATGTAACAATGAAAATAAGGAAAATAGTTACAGAAACTATTTATTGAAAGAAAGAAAGATATGACAAAATAAGGAGTCCTAAACATTTTCATGTACGTATGAAATAGTACAATGTAAACTGTACTCAATGACTGATGGCCTTAAAGTGAAAATGAAAGAATGATTATAGGTGTGCGAGTTCATGTATAGAAAGAGGAAGATGATATGGAGAAATTATCTGTACAAGACTTCCAACCAAAGTTAGACTAAGTCAAAGTAAGCTTTTTTTATTATTTTATTTCTTTTTTTAATTGGGCAATGAGATAATTCTAAAAATGAGGCTATTTTCATTCACAAGTAAGTATATTGGGAATAACAAACAAACAGCAGTGCATACATAAACAATTACAAGAAAATACATAATACACATAATGAACAAACACATATACAGTTTACCTGTTCAGAATACAGAATCTATTTTATCCTGTATGAATATATCATAACTTACAAATGAACAGTAGGAAATCAATTCATTGAGAAAAAAGGCAATAGCAGAATAAAACAATAATTATTCATAAATATAACCTCTAATAAAACATATATTTACAGATTTTCAAAATTACATCTTGTAAGGGAAATTAATGTCAAGGCCACTGTGGAATATTTGTCAATGTGTCTTAATTGTATTTCATAGGACAGCTGTGCTTGTATTTATCTACAAGGTTAGATTTCAGCAGTTTATGACTGGATAACTGTTACTACTTTGCATGTTTGTGGCAAAGCATTCTAGGTTTTTAGAAATAACTTTGCTAAATGCTTCCATTGTGGCAGCTAATGTTAATGGAGGTATTTACAACAGAAAGCTCTTCTGACATCTTAAACTGAAACTAGAATTTCTGAAACAATGCTTCTGTCTCAGTGGAGGCAATACTTTTCATTCTTTAGTTTGTAGATAAGGTTACCAAATAATACATTCAGCCTGTCAACTTTTTAGGTTTCTCAAGGTAACATAGTGATGTTAATGATTATGGTCCAGATGTTTACATTTTGGTATCTTATTCTCTGTGGTTTGTAAAAGTTTTATTATTTAGACAACAATGTGCTACAATAAGTAAAGTATATTACAGTCTTGTTAGTAGTATGTTGACTGCAATTTCCCTTCTTAATGCCTATGGATAAAAGAAGGGATATTCTGCATGACAATTTCAGGTGGTTAAGGATGTTACTAATGTGCTGTTCTGCATGTTTGGTGAAGGTCAATGTTGGTACAAAGTAATATCCAAATACTGCTGAGTGATGGAACAAGATAAGAAAGCACTATCTAGAATATTAATTAGAAATAGTTTAGTATTAGCTAGCTTTTTGTGTGTCCCAGATACCACAGCTGTTGCTTTTTTAATATTAATAGTTAATCTGTTTTTACATATATATTCCATACAGCTGACAAATTATAAAGTGGAGCTGAGGTAAGCTGCTTAGGATTTTTGTGGACTTTCAGTAATACTAATTCATCAGAATGCCATATATGCCTGTGAGACCAAGATCCAATCATTTATTATTTTTGTGATCTATAAAAGTTGTATGAGACTGGAAGCTATTAAACCAGTGCAACACTTCAGAAGTAAGACAAATATCTTTTAGCATGTTCAAATGCAAGCTATGATCAGCACTTTCAAATGCACATTTGAGGTCTAATAAAAAGTATCCTGTCAGTTCACCTTTTTGCATATTGTGACAGATTTGATCTATTAGTTTATGTACAACAAATAATAATTAAAACTAATGAGCAATGATACTGTAACTAAGTCTGAAGTCATGCTGTCTGCCTGTAAATATATTTTGTAGTGTATTCCAAAATGTGATCACATACATGTTTGCCAAGGATTTTTTCAGAGACAGACATCCAATGTGGAGTGAGGTATTTTAGGTGGGATCTATAAATCAACTAGTAAACTTTCAATCTATTTCCTGGTGGTAGTGGTTTTAAAGAAAAAAGTGAGTAGTCCAGATACCATTGCAGAGGATTTGATGGCTTGGGGGGATTTCTATTAAATTCCTTATTTGTCAGTGTGGATTGGTAAGAAATGAGGCCCCTAAGATCAAGCCGGTTATTTAATATCCATGTTTTCCAACTGTTCACTTTACAAAAGTTTGTCTATGATGATTTGCTTATATGTTTGCCAGAATAGTCTGGGTCTACCAACACATTCTCCCAGATTCTGCATGCCTTGCATGGTGTGCAGGACTAGTGCAGGAGCTCTAGCAGGCAATATGTCTGCCGTGCGATCCAGGAACAGCCTGCAGGGGCATGCATGAGCGCTCCTGTACTAGTCCTGCACAGACTAAGCCCCTATATGCAAATCACCCCATTTTCAGGAGAAATCCATTCAAATGAGGTGAAATTGCGATCCAGAAAGCTTGAAACCAGCCATGCAGGACTAGTGTAATCTGCAGAAATGTACTCGGTCAGTAACCGAGTACATTTCTGCAAAATCAAAAACAGAGCCATGACAGCTCCAAATAAAAGCTGCATATCAATCAGGAAGCATGCCGATGGCCAAGTATAAGACCATTGGCATTGCAAACAGCTTACAAAATAAAAAAAATCAACTTTTATTTTTTTTAGCTGATCTCGGCTGTTTAAGTGCAGGGCAGTGGAGTGGAAATGGGATTGGGGGGAAAATAATAAAATAAACCTAAAATAAGCATTCTAACTAAAATCACTATTCTGCCATGAAAGTCAATGCAGGCAGAAGACAACATGGCCAGTGAGTAGTGGTTGCTAAGGGGGAGTCTCATTTTGAGACATGTAATTATGCATTAGCATTCAATCTTATGCAAATGAGGGGAATGATAGTGAATCCCAGTTTTCCCCAGCATGCTAGTCAGGTCCCAACAGTGTAAGAGTAGGAATAGCTTGGTGCAAGCCTAGGAGCTGGAGCCCTGTGGCTCAGGTTTGCTCCTAGCTAAGCACAGCTAAACAAGGGAGTGTGTCTGAGTCTGCCTAGCACTCTTTACATTGCCTAAGCGGGTGTGCGCACCGCGCACTGGGTTTTAAAGGAAAAAAAAATAAACCAGGAAATAGCAGTTCAGTGCGCATATGAGCACTCTGTGTGATGCACCCCTGGGCTTAAACAGGAAGGCAATGGGAAGGGAAAACAGCAGTAGGAAGGTAATCAAGGAGAACTAGCAAAGCTGTCAGGTGAAATGTATCAGAATCAGCCACTTACACAGGCAGCAGACCAGCCCAGCCTAGAACACTGCAAAAAACTATGGAAACACCATCCCCTCTGGTTTTTCCCATACTGTACACCACTGGTGTATTCAAGCAGGGAACTTTTAGCAAACAAAACTACAAAATGATAGGGGCTGCAGCAGGCAACATAGAACAACATGGGCAAGAGGCTGAGGGTGGTGAGGATGTGAATGCTGCTTGTCAACCCATAGTGAGGAGACAGAGAAGCGTGTACAGATCCAGGGTAACCTACTAGGGGCTACATGAGCTGGAGATAGTGGAACACTATAGGGTGGACATGGACCTCCTACAGCAAATTGTTGAGCTGTGCCTGACACACCGAACTGACTGAGGGGAACCCATCCCAGTGGATACCAAGGTATGTGTAGGCCTAGGAATACTAGCCACAGGTACCTCCCAAAGCTCAATTGGGGATATCATGGGGCTCTCACAGGCATCAGCATCCAGAGTATTCTACCAGTTCCGGGATGCCATATCAGCACATGCCAGTGAGCATGTATATTTCCTCAACACCCATGAGGTGTTGGCCAGCAATATGCATCTCTTCCACCAAATAGCAAAATACTCTAAGGTAGTGGGTGCTATAGACTGCATGGACATATGCATCAAAGCACCACCCAGTGATCAGGGTAGGGCCTACATCAACCGCAGGGGCCTCCCCTCCATCAACTGGCAGGTCATGTGCAATGCCCAGGGCATTATAAAGAATGTGTGTGCTGGCTGCCTTGGAAGCTATCACAATTCCCACATCTGGCCTCTGACGCAGCTGTACCAGAGATTTGCCAATGGGGACATCCCCTATGGTCACCTAGTGGGGGATGCCGGTTACACACTGGAGCTGTGGCTGATGACACCCATAAAAAATGCCCACACACCTGAACAAGAATGCCATAATGAGGCACATGCACAGACCAGACATATAATAGAGCATGTGCTTGGGATGCTCAAGTCACGGTTACGGTGTCTGGACACATCCAGTGGAGCCTTGCAGTACTCACCAGCTACATGTAATCAAATTGTTATGGCATGTGCCATGCTACACAATATGATCCTGCGGAAACAGCTGTAGCAGGAACAGCACAGGGCAGGGCCACACAGCCCCCCCACCAATGCCAAGGCCTGCACAGGCACAGAGTGACTTGGAGGAAGAACAACCTGAGCCTGCCCCAGTAGGCAGATGGATCCATGCCCAGTATGCTTTGGCCTTGGCAAAGGGCAATACATAGCACATACACTGACACAGTAGGGATCCAGGGAATTACACCTCTCTCTGACTCACACATACAGTAAAAGGGATGCCAAACATGACACTACCTGTGCTCAACCATGTATAAGGGGGTGTACTATGTGCATGCGACATAGGCAGCCCTCCAGCACCATCCTCAATCCTGGCACACCCACAAGGTAAAAAGCTCCAAATAGACCAGCAAGGCAGCACAGAGTTCAATATATTTATTAAATACTGATGAATATAACAGACTAGTTTCGGCCAACAGCCTTCTTCAGTGTAAAACAGTATCATCAAGTTCATTTGCATCATCCTTTAAATACATATCAAGAGCCAATCAAAAAGTTAAGCTCATGAATACTAATAAGTTTGAGAAATGCTTATAAAACATGAAGGGAGCACTTAGAGTGAATCATATGGTTATGCAATAAAAATGAATGTATATACTTAAGTGAGGTCCATCCATCACAGGAAAGATAACCAAGTAAATACATGAAGCTAAACAAATTTTTAGTATATTCCAACATGTCAATAAGACAATATATTAATACATATTGTTGGTTTTAATAATCCCATATTGGATGAACCACTATCACAAGCTATTCAGCAATTCTTGGTTAGAGGAGCCAAAGGTCAAAATATCAGATAATGACGTTCAAAGGACTCAAACGTGCTATGTCATAATGGAGCATATGTTGGACAGATTAGGTTATATATATATAAAAAATATATATATATACAGAGATTGATAGTGGGCAACACCAGTTGTGAACATAGGATACAAGGTAGATCAACAATAATATTGACAACAGCCTGAACATAAAGGCTTTCACATTTGTTCAGCATAAACATTGCAACTATTTTATGTCCGTCCTGGACACTATAAATGACCACCCAATAAATACAAAAAATACAAAAAATATGATTAATCATTGATGTGTTCCAACATCTCCCTCTAGCAATGTATTCATACTTAGAATCTAATTAATCTTCCCATATTGTATAGAACACCCATGTACTCATAATAGTTGTTAGTTAACAACCTCATGGCTAGTACATATCAATTATAGATTTTCTAAAAATTCCTGCATACTATATCCTCAGGAGCATTTGTTTGACAGGTAAGGTATATTTGCCCATATATGTATATTAGTATAAATCAATTATTGAACGTAACTTATAATGGACATGAAGTGCAATAAAAAAATTGAGTCAACAATACTGACATCAACAGCCTAAACATAAAGGCTTGCACATTTCTTCCAAAGAGTGATGAGGGCTGTTATATCTCTAGTACATATATGGAAATGGCACCACTTGCAAGCCAAAAAAGAAAAAGATAGGACAAGAAAAATATGATAATGCATCTAGTTTCAACTTACATTATGCTAACAAGCATAAATGCTCAGTCACCTTACTAGCAAGTTGAGTGCCTCTCCTTTGTGCTCCTACAAGAGGGAAAATTTATTCTAAACTAAACATGGCCATCGCCCATATCGGACATAGTATTAAGTAGGAGTCCATATGACTTGATGTGTTAACACCCTGTTCAATATTAAACCAGAATCTTTTAACCTTCATAATGTTAAAGACACATAAATAAGAGACAAATAAAAATTCCCCACTTGGTGTCCTATTATTGAATGGACTAATATTGATTCAATATATTCCTTACAAATGATCATTTAGTCCCGGGTGAAATAAAGCCCCCAATGTAATAATCCAATGTTTCTCTTTGCGATCCAATAACCCATGCCACCCTTGTTTGTTTGTTCTGTCTCCAGAAATACGGTCAATGACCATAAAGGTGAATCTCGCTTGAGAATGTTTTAGTGTGTGTTGGTATAGGGCACTGGTCTCTTTGTGGTTTTTGATATCACTGCGATGTTCGTTCATTCTGAATCTTAAGGCTCTGGAAGTTTGTCCAACATAAAATCCCCCACAGTAACAAGACGCCAGATACACCACCCAGTCGCTACTACAGTTTCCAAAGATCTTAATATCAAAAACTTTACTGGTATTGCGACTGGTAAATGCCTTGGATTTCAACATGTGTTGACAGGAACCACAATGGCCACAGGGGAATGACCCAATGAGTTCATCACCATGAAGTGTCAGTTGTTTGTGAATAGTTCCCCCACTTGCCATATGTTTAAAGTGTGAAAAATAGGAACCTAAGGTCTTGCCACGTTTATATGAGAAAAGGCAACGGGGTCCCAAAAAACTTCGCAGTTTATCATTGGCCAATAAAATGTTCCAATGTTTATTAATGATGTTTCTAATCATATTAATATTTCTGCTATAAGTGGTGATGAACCTAACACATGTATTGGAAGAGGATTGATTTTTATTTTTATCCTGATATTGTAATAGGTCGTCCCTCACAAGACGATTAGCTCTGTTCTGAGCCGATACAATATCAAATTCATCATATCCCCTGTTAATAAACCTCTGACTGAGATCCCTACTGGCCAATTGATATTCCTCCATGTTGGAACTGAGACGTTTGATACGTATAAACTGGGATATTGGAATACTCCTGATTGTGTGACGGGGATGTAAGCTTGAGGCATGTAACAAGGTATTATATTGCGGATACTTGCGGAAAACCCTCGTAGACAGAGTATTGTCTGGGTTCCTGTATACTGTGACATCCAAAAAGTTGATGGAATTTTTATCGAATGTCACCGAAAATTCAATTCCCCAGACATTATCATTAAGATAATCAACAAATTCCCGCAAGTATCCTACATCAGCCCGCCACACCAACCAGCAGTCGTCCAGATAACGTCTCCAGATATCCATTTCCACCTGAAAAATGTTGTGTGATGTATCATAGATCATAAATTCCTCAACATAAGCCATGAAAAGGTCAGCATATATAGGGGCAAAAGATGCCCCCATAGCTGTTCCTTGAAGCTGCCAATAACATTGGCCCTGGAAGTACAGAACATTCTTATTTAACACATGCTCGGACATACAAATCAAAAGGGTGTTAAATCCCGGTGAATATAGATTTACCCTTTCCAACCAATATTGTAAAGATTGGAGACCCGCCCAATGGGGTATACTTGTATATAGTGATTTTACATCCAAGGTACATAAGTACCACTCAGGTTCCAATTGGGTTTCCCTAATTAGCTGTAGAAACTGTGTGGTATCCTGCAATCTAGATCTAATGTGTCCCAACAGAGGTTTAAGATATTTAGTGAGAAAGGCTGAAAGGGGTTCAGTCAGAGAGCCTATTCCCGATACTATGGGTCTACCCGGTGGTTTTTCCAGGGACTTATGAATTTTGGGTAAAAGATATAATATCTGTTTGGACGGTTCCGACACTTTAAGTGAATCCAAGCACTTCTTGTTAATGATGCCTTCCTCAAAGGCCAACTGCAAAAAGGCGTCAATCTCATCCTTAAATACTGGTGTGGGATCTATAGACATGTACATATAGCACTTGACATCTGACAATTGAGTTAGCCCTTCATGAATATAATCCACAGTGTTCCAAACCACAACTGCACCTCCCTTGTCAGCAGGGACAATAACTATCTCCTTATTGTCACACAAGGTATTCAAAGCTATCCTGTCATCATCCGATAGATTGCTAGCCAGCATAATATGTCCCATGTTTTGGAAATGAATATCCCTCAAAATGGAGTCCATGAAAATAGATACATGTTTGCTCATAGGGGGTTGAAAAGAGGACTTACCAAAACGGAAGTTCTCAGATGGTTCTGACCTGTTATCCTCAAAAAATAGCCTCAAATTTAACATCCTACAAAAGTCATGTAAATCCTGTACTATGTGATATTCTTGACTAAAGAAAGAAGGAATAAAGTTCAAACCCTTATTCAACAGTGCAACCTGCTCATCCGTTAATGTAGTCTTAGATAAATTCAACACATTCTGGGTGGTTCCAGATAAATTTCCTATTTCAGGAAGTTGTCCAAAAGGCCTTGAAGGGAAACCGGAGTGACCACTCTTTCTGTGCTTTCTGCCCCCCCGGTGTCCCTTGCCCCTTCTAAAGGGGAAATTTTGTTAGTCCTCTTCCTATTAGGTGAAGCCCTCTCACCTGGACCCTCAAAATCCGTAAGGGAGGATTCATCACCAGATGTACTGTATGAACTATCCCCCTTGTTTTTAAGAATTGATCGTGGTCTCTTTTTGGTGCGACTGGGCCCTGTTTTGGCCTGATTGTTATCCGCAAATCTAACCGATCTGCTAAAATCAAATGGTTTACCCCGTTGATAATCAGAAAAATCACGGTGAAACTTCTTAATTTTTCGTTCCTTTAAAGTTTTTTCGTGCTCCATCAGTTCTGAGGACAGTTTTTTAATGTTGTCCTGATATTTAATGGAAGATTCAAACTTTTGAGCCTCTGAACATATATTTTTGACTTCAAGTATATTGGAATCTACTGTCCTTTCATAATATTGTAACAGTATGTTCACAAATGTCATGGATCCTGTCTGAAGTGCCTCCTGCCAATCATGGTTAAGTTTGTCGTCTGGCTTCCCAACTAGAGGTTGAGTTGACCTCTGGGAGCCATATTCTGGGCCGAATATGCTTTGAATAACTTAAGATGCCAAATGTTTGATCTAAGCGTCTTAAATGCTTTTGTGATTGAGTGGAAAAACATATCACAATCAACCACAGATGTCTGAGCCAAACTGCCTGGATCATTGCTTGGCAATTGATCAATGCCAAATACTGCTATATCTTGCCGATCAGCACATAATCCAGAAAGGATGGTATTTAGATCCATGTTGTAAACAATGTTAAAGTATATTACTGGTAAAAACTGGTGGAGCACCAAAAGCACAAAAAGCACAAAGGAATATAATTTGGGATCAAAAATATAATGTGATGGTTGAAAAACCCAGTGACATCAAAATAGGGTAGAAAATTAAACACCAATCTCTAATAAGAAAACACAGGGGTGGCAGAAAGCACAACAAGGAAGTTGAAAGAGAGGTCAATACCATATATTCCCTAAGATAGATAAAGATCCAAGAATAGGATGAGAAATGAGGCAATATGGTATAGCACTATTGGCTTGTATATAAGATAAGGTAAACCAACCTAAGTTGATTGATTTGGGTATTCAGTAATAGAGTCAGGGTCCAGTAGGTCATCAAAATCAGCCCCAATAAGCCAACCTACCAACTACAGGTCATCACCATAATCCAGCATAACAATCAAATACTATGAACCCTTACTGTAAGTAATGCTGAACAATGAAGGAATCCAAGCATTATATTTGTTGTGGTCCCATACTTTCAAAACCCTAAATTGTTTTGTGCAGATGTATAAACCAGATGGTCAATAATGCAACAGACAGTAATACAGCAAGCCAATATAGAGCTTATAAAGAACTTTTGAAATCATCAACCGGTATAATTTTTCTCAAATAACATGCTGCTAGTATCACAACTAAATCCTTCCAGTAGTCACTGGATACTCGATTACGGTATATAATAGTACCCGTACCAAATATGTAGCCAGCGGACACACACAACACAACACTAAGAATGTCAAAGTTCAATTTTTAATAGTGGTCAGGGGACCGAGCAGTGGTTCATTTCAAAAAGGGGATGAAAGCTGGCAATTGGTGATTGTTAACAGTTATAACAACTAAATAAATTATTACAACAGTATAGCTGGTATTTCCATCTGTATCTTATATTCCCAACACAAATGTTATAGTTTCAAATATTTAAAGAAGGAACTACTATACTATATCATAACCATTCTATCCAACTAGTAGCCAAATGTTCAAAGACTACAATAATATCTTCATCCAATTAGGTAGTCATTATAAGCTATATGTAACTTCCATTCACAAGCTGTTTACTGATAACAGCAGAGGTTCCTTTCAAAAGGAGACAAAATCTGGCACTGGGTAATTGCTAACAACTATAACTACTGTATAAATTGTTACAATAGTATATCTGGTATTTCCATTTGTATCTTAAATGCCCAAACACAAATGTTATAGTTTCAAATTGTTGAAAATTAAACTATAGTGATATATCACAACCATTCTTATCCTGCTAATAACCAAATATTAAGGGACCACACTGGTGACTTCATTCAAAAAGTAGTTATTATAGGTTCTATTCATGAGCTGTGTGCTAATAACAGTATAGAATGAAAAAAGGGGGCTTGTGTATTCACTACAGTAGAACAAACTGTTATATATATATATCTCTCTCCAGTGCCTTAGGCTATTGTACCTAAACACGTAGTGTATACCACATGACCATAATACCCGTAGGTATATTGTTTGAAATCCAATAGGATGTATTATCAAATACAGTCCCAAGCTGAAGTAGTTAGTATATAGTATTTCCCTTAACCAAAAATAACAATTATGGTATTGAAATCATTATGATTCAAAACATTCCATCAGGTGACTGGTTATATCAGATTCCTTAAAGGAGGGATCGTGGTACTAGTTGTATCCCCACACTTATGGTTAAGTGAATATTAAAGTTGTAATTCCCCTGCTCAGTGTCTTATTCCCAAATCCCAGTCCTGCAGGCCACCACTTATTATTATCTTCCAATAAAGATTACCTGTATAGGATTATGCCAAAAAGATACTAAACTGTTATAAGATTTTAATAGGCCCAACATAAATCTCAGACCAGTTTGATAATTAGCGACCTAGTGTACCCAAATATAACAAATATATTGAGAACACTTCCCGTAGACACAGGCCTATAGGACCGGACACAGTCGCAAGTAAAATGATCAACCAATACAAGTTCAATACATCCCAATATACTCATCTATCAAAAATTGCGCACGGCACATGTCACAACACTGGGTTCCACGCCGTTTCCATATACCCTGCATATATACAGTGTCCATTTAAACTACGACCTCATTTCACCAAAGTAAAACAGTTCGTATAACGGTATAGACAAAATGCATAAGCACGATAAAGTATCAGTTGTAATTTGAATAATAGTTGAATGCGTCCCTAAATTACAATAATCTTATAACCCGCTACCAAACAAAAATATTGCTTCTAGACCCTGTATTATTAGGTATTCATTGTTCAACCAAATGTTACTCGTAAATAGGCAAGAATTTCACTAAACAATGTGATATACACAAAAGCATCCTTAATACATTTGTCCCTGATAGTTAAACAATAAAAAGGCCTCCAAAAGGTTTCTAAATGGCCGTCGCTATCTATATGCAGAGTGTTCCGATCCCCAATCACTGTGCCGTAATAATCCCCAAAATGTTAAATACACATGATATTGCTGCCAAACCCTATATTGTTAATACACACTCAATACACAATCACATATAGATAATAGATGAGAACCATGTATTAAGCACAAAATTAGTCCAAAATACAATTGTCCCTTCAGGTTATGCAAAACACCAAGTCCCAAATCCAAAATTCTTCTGAATGGACGTCACTGTCTTCACATACAATGTTCATGATACACACATAAAAAAGTAACACAACAGTTCGATATTTTGAAATATCCAAAGTCAGTGATTCCTCAGATAGTTGGAAAACATATATGGAAGGAAAAATGCAAAGTTAGATGATCGATATGGCCATATGAAGAATAAACACCCTCCTACAACTCAACGCTCCTCGATTTAAATGAAAGAAAGTCCAACAGACTTGTTTTCAATTACAGATGTACCGCCAGGCAAAACTTTAACCAAAATGGCGCTCATCCACCCAACAGCCGTAGTTTGCTGCTTGAAACAAGCTCATATAAACCAATTCGTGCCCAACAAATGAACTTGACTTATCACAGTACTGCCAGCTCACTGTAAAAAACAAACAAGTGAGCTAAAGGCAGATAAACACAAAATGTTACCACCAAACTCCTTCAGCCAGAAACAGGCTGCCCCAGCACAGAGTGAGCAAACAGAAAGTACCAAGTCCTATGCCAAACCAAGTAGAAAGCTCCAAATAGACCAGCAAGGCAGCACAGAGTTCAATATATTTATTAAATACTGATGAATATAACAGACTAGTTTCGTAACAGCCTTCTTCAGTGTAAAACAGTAGCAACCAGTTCAGTTGCATCATCCTTTAGATACATATCAAGAGCCAATCAAAAAGTTAAGCTCATGAATACTAATAAGTTTGAAATGCTTATAAAACATGAAGGAGCACTTAGAGTGAATCATATGGTTATGCAATAAAAATGAATGTATATACTTAAGTGAGGTCCATCCATCACAGGAAAGATAAGTAAATACATGAAGCTAAACAAATTTTTAGTATATTCCAACATGTCAATAAGACAATATATTAATACATATTGTTGGTTTTAATAATCCCATATTGGATGAACCACTATCACAAGCTGTTCAGCAATTCTTGGTTAGAGGCCAAAGGTCAAAATATCAGATAATGACGTTCAAAGGACTCAAACGTGCTATGTCATAATGCATATGTTGGACAGATTAGGTTATATATATATAAAAATATATATATACAGAGATTGATAGTGGGCAACACCAGTTATGAACATAGGATACAAGGTAGATCAACAGTAATATTGACAACAGCCTGAACATGAAGGCTTAAAGGCTTTCACATTTGTTCAGCATAAACATTCTGGACACTATAAATGACCACCAATAAATACAAAAATACAAAAATATGATTAATCATTGATGTGTTTCTCCCTCTAGCAATGTATTCATACAATATGGGAAGATTAATTAGATTCTAAGTATGAATACATTGCTAGAGGGAGATGTTGGAACACATCAATGATTAATCATATTTTTTGTATTTTTTGTATTTATTGGGTGGTCATTTATAGTGTCCAGGACGGACATAAAATAGTTGCAATGTTTATGCTGAACAAATGTGAAAGCCTTTATGTTCAGGCTGTTGTCAATATTATTGTTGATCTACCTTGTATCCTATGTTCACAACTGGTGTTGCCCACTATCAATCTCTGTATATATATATATTTTTTATATATATATAACCTAATCTGTCCAACATATGCTCCATTATGACATAGCACGTTTGAGTCCTTTGAACGTCATTATCTGATATTTTGACCTTTGGCTCCTCTAACCAAGAATTGCTGAATAGCTTGTGATAGTGGTTCATCCAATATGGGATTATTAAAACCAACAATATGTATTAATATATTGTCTTATTGACATGTTGGAATATACTAAAAATTTGTTTAGCTTCATGTATTTACTTGGTTATCTTTCCTGTGATGGATGGACCTCACTTAAGTATATACATTCATTTTTATTGCATAACCATATGATTCACTCTAAGTGCTCCCTTCATGTTTTATAAGCATTTCTCAAACTTATTAGTATTCATGAGCTTAACTTTTTGATTGGCTCTTGATATGTATTTAAAGGATGATGCAAATGAACTTGATGATACTGTTTTACACTGAAGAAGGCTGTTGGCCGAAACTAGTCTGTTATATTCATCAGTATTTAATAAATATATTGAACTCTGTGCTGCCTTGCTGGTCTATTTGGAGCTTTCTACTTGGTTTGGACCGTGCATCCCCTCGTGCATAGGACTTGGTACTTTCTGTACACCCACAAGGTAAGTCAATCAACCTAACAATTCCCAAATGGAGTAGAATGTGACATTACCTGTATCTATGGTATGGATGTGAGCATGCAAGGAAATTTGGTGGCTGAATGTTATGGCAGCAGATAGTAGACACCCATAGTGGCCCCATGACATCTGTAACACATACTAGAGTCACCATAGTAGCCAGTACTACACAGGGTGACAAAACCCACTGCAGGAAATGTGCTGGGCAACATGTGTGTCCATACGACTTACACATGCCAGTCAGCAAGGTTCACATACCCAACAGCAGTCTCAGTCAGCAGGACAGGTGTAGACAAACCCAAACGGAGCCTGTGCTATGGCCACTGAATGATGCCTATGGGTAACCCCCCAGGCCTACACAGATAGACTACAGCAGGTCAGGCAGTGAGATGTTAGTTCTGAAGGGTAGGAAGTCAGACACTAATATGTAGGGCAACCAAAGCTAAAACCTGTAGTGCACTGATATGCCTCTAGTCAGTATGATAGGTTAGACTACAGAATGAAATGGAGTACCTGACATACCAGTCATAGCAAATGTGTGCAAGTGCCAGGTGTGCCCTCCATCCTATGTAGACATGTAGAAACAGTAAGGTGTACCCCCCCCAATCATGTGTAGAAATATAGAAATAGTCAGGTGTGCCCTTCCCAATCCTGTGTAGAAATGTAAAAACAGTCAGGTGGGTCCCCCCACAACCCTATGTAGAAATGTAGTAACAGTCAGGTGTGCCCCCCCACTCCCATTTAGACATGTAGAAACAGTCAGGTGTGCCCCACCCCCAATCCAGTGTAGAAATGTAGTAACAGTCAGGTGTCCCCCCACTCCTATGTAGACATGTAGAAACAGTCAGGTGTGCCCAGCCCCCAATCCAGTGTAGAAATGTAGTAACAGTCAGGTGTGCCCCCCGGATCCAGTGTCGAAATGTAGAAACAGTCAGGTGTGTCCCCCCACAATCCTATGTAGAAATGCAGTAACAGTCAGGTGTGCCCCCCCCCCCCGTCTATGTAGACACGTGGAAACAGACAGGTTTGTCCTTTCCCCCAATCCAGTGTAGAAATGTAGTGACACTCAGGTGTGCCCCCTCAATCCTGTGTAGAAATGTAGTAGCATGTATGAATAGGTATAATACGAGTGGAGGACAGATGCCCAGAGGTGGCCAAGGTAGCAGGATAGGTTGTAGCATTTGCACAATATGCAGGTCTGTATGTGTTAGGATGGTGTGTGTTTCATAATGTGTGAGAGTGGTCAGTATGTCTGCATGTTGAGGTAAGACTTGGTAGCCATTGGCCACTACTGCTGATAGTAGGGACAAGCCCTCATGACTGCAGTACCAATGACAATCCCCATCAGTATAACACATGCTAGCAGTAAGCCACTGTAAATGTATGGTGGTAATATGTGTCACCATCTGAAAGACTGACATGGCATGGCTGTTGGGCTAGATATACAAGCAGTACAAAGGGAAAAGTACCCCAGAGATACAGTGTATATTGTGTCACTGTGAACTGGAGATGCCCTTGGATTTGTACATATAGGTATGCATCACAGTAACTGGACCTGTAGTAGGGGATACTAGTGATGTCTGCCTGAACATCTGCAGATCACAAAGGAGGTAGGACTGATGTACTGGGGATCAGCTGATGTACCTGCACATGCCAGCATAACTGTAATGCCCCATGCATATCTGTGTGTCAGATGCAAGTAGTGTCCATAGCACACATGCACTCAGGCATGCAAACACCACACAGAGGCACCTCTCTGGCAATATCCTTGCTGTGGGGAATGGGTACAGTAAGACCTCACCTGTATATGGGAATAGTAGAAGACTGCACAAGCAGTGCAGGTGTCTCATGAAAGTGTCTCTCTAGCTGTAGGTAGCACCCTGCCAGCATCCACACCACCTGATCAAGACTTATAGAAGGTATTGGCATGAACAACTATCACACCTACCCTGTCACCCCAGGGGAATATACTGTATGGTGGTCTGGGATGGTAGGACTGACAGAATGCAATGACCTGCCACATCTGGCCTTCACCAACACCTAATGCCCCAAAGGTGCCTGCCATGTCTCACACGTACTGCCAATGCATGTTATGTCATGGGCACCCAAATAACAATATAACACACTCCACATAAGCCATATGTAAGGCCATGTGGACAAACCACAGTAACATGCCCACCATGTCCCACTGCATTAACAGTGGACCAACACTAACACACACCTGTGATGTGGTGATACCCTTAGCCTTAGGGAAAGTATCAGAGAATGTATGCGTAATGTATGGAAGAGGTTAGAATAACGGGGGGTGTGGGAACATGGGCAGCATGGAATGTGCAGGGTCCAACATCAAGCTGTGTGCACAAACTATCCATTTCTGCAAACACATAAATGGGTGGCTACATACCTACCCATACACCACAATAGGGCAAATGTCCTGACCCATGGCTTCTGCCTCTGGCTAACTTGGGCAAATCTGTACAGCTGTAAGGCATTGCCACAGCAAGATAAGGCCATTCTGCCATGTCAATGGGTGGACAAGTATGGGATCCTCTGCCAGCAATGTACCAAAGTGCTGAACTGGATACATAAACCCAAGTGTCTGCAGCTCCCCCTCCAGAATGGCATAACTTACCATGAATATGTAGGTGTCTGCCTACAATACCTGACACAGCTGCAGTCACCCTTGTCCCCCAAGTCATCACTGTGAGCAAGAATGTCCACTTGACATTACATGAGGACAGAAAACATCACTGTGTATAACAGTACACATATGTGAATATCTTTACTAACAGCAGTACCATGCAGCTGAAGCAGCACAGACACAATCACCTACAGTATACATTATCCCCTACACAGTTTGTCCTCATGTTGCCAAATGATCGACTGATACCCTGCAGAAACAGTATGTTACCTGTAGGTGTACAAACTACCTGGAACCGAATTACACATTCAATACAGAAGGGCAGACTGGGCATGCTCACACAAACAAATGAAGGCCATGTCTGCAAACAACAGTGGACCAGACATATCTGGCAGTTGCAGATGTTAATGCAGACACTCCTCAGTATGCAGCATTCATGCTATGTACACACACTGGATAGGAATACAGGCAAATACCCAAGGAAAACACACTATAATAAGCTAAAAGTAGACATACACAGATGTGTGGAAGAGAGTGACTGTCACAAGGGCCCATCCATTATGAGGCCTGTCCCACCCAGCACACAGCTAAATGGCTACAACCACATGAGGTTTGGATGTCACTCACTGTAGACCTTAGCCACTGGTATCTGTCAGCCTTACGGACTATGCGGTGTAAGTGCTAGCTGTGCAACATGACTGTACAAGGAAGTAGTCATCTAGCAGCTGTATAGACTTACCTGTGGAATATAACCCTGCATGTGCCCCATGTGGTGTGTCAACCTCTAGATGAATGGGTTATGGCCCATGTACACACACTGCCCTCCCCATAGCCATACTATGACAAGCCTGCTGAGGTCATCCACTTTGAAATACACCCTTGAGAAAGGTGTAGGCAAATAATCTCTGTGGCGCTTCCTATAACTGCATGCTGCTTTAGTGTGATAAACTAGTTAGATAAGAGTTCTAATCCCAGACATGGCAACTGTGTGTGTGTGTGTCTCTGTCTGTGTAGAGAGCAATGCTTTTCAGGCTAGTCACACTCACTACAATGAAATTGCCCTACTTTGTCAAGGCTGCTGATGTTATACGCTGTGAAATACACCTTTTGGAAAGGTGTAGCCTGGTAATCACCGTGGTGCTTCCTATAACCGCATACTGCTGTAATGTGATGAACTAGTTAGGTAGGAGTTCTAATCCCAGACATGGCAACTGTGTGTGTGCGTGTGTGTGTTTCTGTCTGTGTAGGGGGCAATGCATTTTAGCCTAGCCACACTCACTACACTTCAAATGCCCTACTTTGGCAATGCTGCTGATGTCATTCATTGTGAAATACACCTTTGGGAAAGGTGTACTTCAGTAATCCCTGTGGTGCATCCTATAACAGCATCATGCTGTAGTGTGATATAGAACTGTGGTAGGGGTTCTTTTCCCACACATGTCAGTTGTGGATGTTTTGTGTGTGTTTCAATGTCTGTGTAGGGAGCAATGCATTTTAACCTAGACACACTCACTACAATTCAAATGCCCTGCTTTGGCAATCCTGCTGATGTCCTTCAGTGTGAAATACACCTTTGGAGAAGGAGTACTCCATTAATCTCCGTGGCGTGACCTATAACTGTGTAGTGATGTAGTGTAATAAACTAGTTAGGTAGGAGTTCTAATCCCAGACATGACAGGTGTGTGTGTGTGTGTGTGTGTGTGTGTGTGTGTGTGTGTGTGTGTGTGTGTGTGTGTGTGTGTCATGTGCATGTGCCTGTATTTATAACTCGTATCCAATGTGGAGGTGGCTGTGAGTGTGTAACAATTGGGCTCAATGAGGTGGGGGTTTTGCAGATTTCTTATATGGTGGCCCTAGTATATATCACAATGTCCACTGTACAGGTATAACAGATGTGAAATATCCAAGAGGCTGGGGTGCAAATCCATACCCCTACATGTGACATCAAGGCCAGACAAAGTTAGCAACCCTAGTATTACCCAGATAACACTCTTAACCCATGTCTCATGCACACACCACTTGCCTAGGCAACAGCCGCTATGTTGGTAGTACCCTGCATATTGCCCACTGATAGTAACCATGGTGTGATTACAGTGGGCTACAGAGGGCATGGCAACCTGTCCATCTGTCCAATAGGCACATACATGCCGACAGTGCACCTTCCCCATGTTCCCCACTGGACACCTGCAACACCTGTGGTGTCATTAAATGTGACCCACAAAGGACATGCCATGCCTGTAAACATGCCCTGTATGGACAGATGCCACTGACACCAGGGAATGACGGTATCATGCTATCAATGTAAGTGAGGGTAAACCTGCTGTCCATTACCAGTTCCTGCCACATGAGGCCAGGAATGGCACATTTGATGATAATCTGTGTACACAACATGGGCCAGACACCCCAGGTACAGTTCCACATGTCACTGTACATGCATGTGGGACATGTGCACATCCCAGACACCGTCCATGTCATGGACTAAGGAACACATATATGGCAAGCAATGCACAGCACTGGCCACACACAATGGTCACAAAGGTGACTGGATGGTGAATGCAATACCCACCTGTGTGGGCAAATCCAGAAACTACACCCCTGAGCCACAATGCAGACCATTGTCATGTGGGCTGATGCCAAGGTATACCCATCACCTAGCCTTGTATAACTGTCTGGCACAGTCAACCACTATACACCCATGAATCAATGCACCCATGCATGTCAGTACTAGCACCGTGTGTGTGTGTGTGTGTGTGTGTGTGTGTGTGTGTGTGTGTGTGTGTGTGTGTGCATGTGTGTGTGTTGTATGATGCGTATGATCCCATTCACACTCACTACAATCCCCATTGGCATACTGAAGCATGCTGTCCAATGTCAGACACCTCCACATATCCTTTGCCCATATAACCTCTGTATGACCCCTGTGGTGCATGTAATACCTGCACAGTAACGTGTTATGGCAATCTCACTAGTGATGAGTTGTATTCCTGGCCCTGCCACATGTGTCAATGTGTGTGCGTCCTTGTGAGAGTGTGGCTGTGTTGATACTGGCACCTGTTCATACGTACAGGCACGTGTACTACACCTACCATATAGCTACCATATCTCTATTGCAGATGCCACTCACCATCACATATACGTTTTGAGGGCTCCTCAACATGTAACCTATGTGGTGCATCCAATAACTGCATAGAAATGTGATAGCACAACATAGTCATCAGGGGTTTGATACCCTGTGCTGGTAGGTGTGTGACACAAACATGCTTACGTTTTACTCTCCCACCCCTCCCTGATTTTACTTTGCCTCTGTCTGCCTCTCTCACTCCCTCTCTGGTGAATGTGGAGACCTACACCTGCTTTGCTTAGGCAGCAGCATGTGTATTTTAATTGATGCTCATGATCAGCTGATGGCCACTGCACGAATTGCCAGTACCCCTCAAGCTGATTGCATGTGGAAAGGCTGTGGTAACATTCCCATTGCCAATTGCATGGAAACACACTCCAATATCTAGGAACATCATGTTGGGGTTGGGCCTTTTCATTCACTGTGAGCAGGAACTGGTTCTGTTGTTTGGCAAACAGCATCTCAGATGGATTGGGGATTTACCTATAACAACATACACTGTGAAAACAGGGCAACACACAGGATGGGGATGTGCCTGACCTGACTACAGACTGTAAGTGCTGCTATACTGCATTTGGAGTAATGTTGGTTTAACAGGGTGTGTGTGGATATGGCTGTCCTACATGTTTTAATAACTGCCATGTCAGTGCTATGTTTATGAGGGAACCCCATCTGTAGGGTAATATGCAGACTGAGCAGTGTGTGTGGTGCTTTTGTTTCATGTGTTACCCACAGAGCACCTATCTGTGGACTGCAGAAGGCAGTGTGAGGATTGCAGTCTGTAGTTGGTGACAGCCGTGAGAGTTACTGAATTCATATCCCTCATAGGACATATGTTGCAACAAACCTTGTTACAACAGTAAATGTATGAGGTTATCACAGCAGCATGTCAATATTAGCCCTGTGTATGTGCCTCCAGCCACAACTCTGTCAAGCTTTGTACATATGACATGCAGTAAGAGGTGCATATGTGCTGTATACCATAATTAGTGGCATCATAACTGATAACAAGCCAGTGAGATATCAGACTTCTACACATGTTATGTATAGTAGGGGTTATATCTGATGACATCACCTGAACATTCTGTGGTTGTGTGTACAGTACTGAGGTCTGTATACGTAAGGTGAATGTTGATAGTGTGTATATTGATAATATGTACATTGGCCTGTGTGCAGACTGTGGTAGATGTCATTGTTCTTGGTCCCGTTCTATCTGATGTTACATGCTGCTCCACTGTATGTTACCTTGTTGGCTTACATGTTTGTAGTGTCATACATACGCATGTCCCATACCACAGACAAATATCAGACCACACTGTGTAGTGGCCCAGTATATGTAGGGTTAGTGTGTGAGTGGCACATATGAGGATGGTGTTGAGCAAACAGTCCATATACTGTAATATAACACTAGCATACCATACGTGGCTGTGGCTGTGTTCACTTTGGCTGTGGTTATGCACTTTCAAATGATATATTGTACTCTATGCTATGACATCTCTGTAGAGCCTGCTATATATGCAGGTTCATGTGCATTCCCCAATAGGAAATGTAGGGCAGTGTTGAGCCAGTCAGCCTGTAGCCTACACAGTGTTTTGTTACATGCCAAGCAGCTTAGTGTACATACCCAGTGAGATGTCATGTCCAGATACTTGCCGGATGTACTGCTGCCGGTCCTCCCTTAACAGTCATATATGTCATACAGAGCAGTGGCATGCTATACAGATGTATGTCAATATCTAGTGGGTAGTATGTGGCCATGGCACATCTGTACCAGTGGTTATTATGTGTCAGGACAGACAGGGGTGTGTGAATGCATAACATATAGGGGTAAATGTATACCAGTCATTACGTGTTATACCCATCTACATGGTTGTTAACATCCACATTGTCAGGCTTGGTCCACATGTCTTGCACTAAGGGGTTCTGTGTACACCTCTGGACTGTCTAGAGTGTGTCAGAATGTACACATATATTAGCCAATATCCCTGCTGTAGTCCACAGGAGCATTACGTGCTAGCAGAGGTACTGTACTATGATGTACTTAGGATGCCTGTCAATAGCCAGTGGCACACATTTTAAAAGCAGATGTAACCTCCCACACACACCATGTCTGTGAAGACAATCCCTATTAAAGTAGCAATAGTCTACAAATATACCTGCTATACACACCTGAACGAAAACCGGCACAACAAACTGAGTAAAACAAAGCCGGGAGGTTAGCAGCAAGTAGTATCACCAAATCCAGTCAGGAACAAATTCCAACAAAGCGAAGGTCTTGAACGCAACTTTATTAATTAAAATAAAAGCGTTATCGCTGCTAATACAGAAGGCAGCTTCCTCAGAAAAAATGTTGTCATTCATATATATGTATATAGACATATATAGATATGTTGTATCTGTTTAGATATTAATATATTTACACACACACATACATCCACATGTTGGAATACATTCTCTGTACTGTTGAATAACTGGGCTGACTGATATGTTTGTGAATACATCAGGGTTATGTATATCTGACATGGCTTAGTGGTAAATCACATTGTCTGTGGTGTGCAAGATCCTGGGTTCAAGCCTTGCAGAGGCTGTTCATTTTGTTGCTGGGCAGAACAAGGGCCATTGGATACAGAGTAATTAAGGCACTTTTGAGCAGATGTAAGCAGGTTTGTGCGGGTTTGCGCAAAGGTAAGCACTGCTAACTTTCGGTTACAGTTTCTTATACTCAGTTAGCTTCTAAATTGCTTAACCAGTGTAGGCATTGCTTACATCCATGCAAACAGGCTTAAACCTGCTTACTGCTGCTTAAAAGTGCTTACTCTTGCTTACCCCTGTGCTAATTTCTTTAAAAGAAAAGATAAAGGGGTTGACAGAAAAGTGGCAAGAAAAGGGGCACAAAGAGGGAAAGACAGTAGGGAAACTAGCCAGGGATGTGCATGAAGGGTGTAGGGAAGGTCCATAGCCGCCCATTTCTTCTGCAGTAACTGCTGTACATATACACTGAATTTGGAGGTAGATTTGGACACTCAACCCCCCAGGAAGGGGTGTGGACAACAATAATAAGTTGTGATGCCAATTAGACCAGATTATATGTGTCCAATGGACACTTGTGCGAAATGGACAGCTATGTATGGGGCATGATTTTTTCTGGGGAACAGATTGCCTTTTTTTCAGGTGAGAGTGAGATGTTGGGGAGGGGTAGTAGGTATATTTGGGGATGTAGGTTGGGTAGGTTAACAGACAAGACAAACAAGATGCATACAGGGGTGGTATATGACACGTGGGTGGAAAACATCTTGATGGGGAGGGGTGTTGGATAATCGGTAGCCCATGAGCCCCCTTTTGGAAACAGTGGGACTGAGATCCCCATACATGGGCAGTCACCACTGCACCTTCACAGCCCTGATGGTGGCTGTGCTGGGGGCTGAGTCGCAGAGCCAGACTGGTGCTCTAGTTGCAACATGCGTCCCTCTAGCTGGCGTAGAAGATCACCAAGCTGCTGGTTGATCTCTCTACGTACCACGACCCTGACCTGGCGACGGGTGACAGGTGCCTGTCCGCACCCACTCCCAGGGTGGGGCAAGCCCCATTCCCTCATGTGGTTCAACCTGAAGGTGGTGCAGGACCAACGGACAGGGAGGTCCTGGGTTGGGCTCTGGACATGCTGGTGCCTGGTACCATGGCCAGCTGAGGTGGGACAGGTGGGTCCGCTGGGACCGGCCTTCCCAAGCGTGCTATAGTGTTTAGATTTCATCATCATATGTGGGTTAGTAATAGTTAACACATTCCAGGGTTAGGTATAACAGCATGCATAGATATTGCCATTAACCCAGACACCAGATACAGAACAGTTGCATAGCAAACAGAACACATGCATATATGGCACACGGTGGTAATAAGAACACCAATGTTGGAATAATTCAGTATAGCACATGCATGGGAACAATTAAAATATTTATCAAACATCTGGACATTATCAGAACATAGGTGTCATTACATACCAGTTGGGGTGGGTATGTTGATTATTGTTGGAGATATGGTGGGGAGTAGATAAAGATGTAAATTAACAACTAGTATATTCCTGTAGTCCACATTACTTTCCTAGTCAGTGCTGTTATCTGTACCTTACAAGTCTTACTGCACTACCCTAGAGCCTTAGTTTGGACAGTGATATGGCTGTCGTCATCGTTACACATGAGCTGGTTTTACCTGCAGTATACACCTCTTACCTGGTATACCTGTGGAGGGAATGTTTGTTAACACTAACTGTTTCTACACATACTTCCAGATTCTGAGTTGATGTTGTGCACATAGCTATTCATCTCTTTCTGCACAGACTCTGGCCATGTTTTGACCACATGCTGGTGTGCTGGGACATATCTAGAATATTGCCCTCTTCCACCTTTAGTGACCTAACACACACATATACATGTTTTCTTACACAGTTATATTATGTAGCACAGTGTGGGTGACAGTGATCAGTGATACTTTATTATTCAGAGAAACTGCAACACTCACAATTCCCTACAATACCAGAGTGAACAGTTTCTGTACAGGTTATAATGGTCTTTATTTCTCAGCACAGTGTTCATATCCGATGTACCTGTGGGAGCAATATTTGTTAGCACTACCTGACTGTTGCCACACAAACTTCCAGATTACACATTAGTATTATGCACATACATCTCACTCTGTTACTGTACACACTCTGGTCACAGCTTTACAACATGGGAGTGTAGATAGGACATACTTGAACTATTTCTCTCCTAACAGTTTCGGGCTTGCTACAGTGACAGGTTTGTTCTCATAGATGTTTGACAATCACTTGTATTCCCTGTTTGTTGGATAAACATCTGGGATCATCCCACAGACTTACCAGGGGGACAGGTAGCAGATATGGGCCAATATACTGGACATTCTGGCCACATCTATACAGTTGTGGAGTATGATTCTGTATGCAGCCTGCATCCACTCCCAGGATTTAGACAATGGCTGTGTCTGCTACATCTTATACACTGTCCATCAACGTTGTGTCTACTATATGGATATTGCTATATATCCCCTATCTGCTTTCTGTCTTATTAATCCCCTGTGCTTTTGCATTCTGACCTTGTATTACAACACTCTTATACAGATTTCCTAGACAGTAATATTTTGTAGGACAGTGTGGGCGACAGTGAAGTGTAATACCTTATTATTCAGAGCAACTGCATCAGTGGCAATGCCATACAATACCAATGTAAACAGTACCAGTAGAGGGTATCATTCTTGTATTTCTGGGCACAGTGTTGGTATCTGGCAGACCTGTGGGAGAATGTTTGTTAGCACTACCTGAATGTTCCCACACATAGTACCAGATTCCACATTACTATTATGCACATACATCTCACTCTGTTAGTGTACACACTCTGGCCACAGCATGGCAAGTCGGGGTGTAAATGGGACATACATGGCTTCTTAGTCTCATAAGGTTTTGGGGAGTTGCTAGTGTGCCAGCTTTGTTCTCATAGATGTGTGTCAATCAGTTGTATTTCCTGTTTGCTGCTTATACATCTGGGGTCATTCCACTGATTTCCCAAGGGGACAGGTTGATAGCCAAAGGATATGGACCACTTTACTGGACATTCTGACATATCTGTACAGTTTTGGGGTATGATTCTCTATGCAGACTACTACCACTGGCAGGATTCAAACCATGGCTGTGTGTGCTAAACAAAACAACAGTTCACATCTCAGTTGCATGTGCTATTTGGGTTTTGTTGTCTGCATTTTCCTTGTTTTCTGTATATGTGTCTCTCAGCTGTGCTACATGGCCTCTGGGGATTACACCAGTCATATACAGGCATTCCTACACATTCAATTTTTGGTGCACGGTGTGAGTAACAGTGCTTAATACAACAGTACTATTACATGATTGCAAATCTACATTGCCATATGAAACCAGAGAATACACATGCAGTCCAGCAGTTAGACCTTTATTGTCAGGCTGTTATGCTTTTATTTATATACATACTATATGAGACTCTTCCTGCCATATTCTCCAGTGTATGCAGTACTTGCCTTGAACAATACAGATTTTATACAGGCAACTGATTTATTACTACTTTTAGTTTTATTTCCAGTGACAGTAAATGTATGAGTTTTACTGACCTGCCTCGCATCACAACCTTGCCAGGCGACTGACATGGGCCTCCTGGTTCGCGGCCTGCTCCATTGCAGCTGTGGGGGACATAAGAGGAATATTTAGCTATACTTATCCATGATATACTTGACTTTGCAATTATTACACACATAGTGGGGTGATGCACACAACTGGAACACCCCCTGCCACTCTAGACTCTTGGATCCACTGGTTCAAGAGGTCTCCCTTATGCCGCTTCATATCGGCATGGTCATGCCTGACCTGCTCACTAGTTCAGGGTATGCCAGTGGCACTGGTGAGGTCATGGGGCGAGACGGTCCCAGGCCTCTGCCTTATATTTGGAGCACTGGTACTGGCCCTGCAGCAGTCTCTGATCATGGTCTTTGACAAGGAGTCCTGCCATGACTCTGGACTCCTGGATGCACTAGCACTGCACCTGAAAGCACACACCTTCTCCCCTTACTGCCATTGTGCCTGCAAGGGGAAGCTACAACCAGTTATAAGATGTATTCCCACCTCTTGGGTTTAAATAAGGCCGATTTCCTACACTTCTTCATGATTGGCTGGTTTTGAAAAGGCTAGCCTAAGGGCAAACCTGCTTACCTAGGGTTGGCATTGTTTAAAGGGGTATAACAGTGGGTACATTGAGTTAGCTGGCCGGCACATTGCTTACACCTCCTAAGCTGGCCTGTGCAATGCTTAGCATTGCTTATATTAGACTTTGCATTATAATTCCTTTTTGGTATGCCTGGTATCCATGATTCATGTGTACGTACACTGTATGGGGTCCTTGTGTTTTATTGGGGACTTCAACACTCTGTTACATTTACACCTGACTTCTGGGCTTACTGCTTTACTCCAGTTCACATATTTATGTTATGTAGTGGGTTAAGGCACATACGTCTGTATACTGATTCCTTTCACAGGTTCAGTTTGGCTTTACTATGGTGAAGACTTGTTTGCTGATGCCTCATTCTTCTCTACTTCTGTGATGGCTTAGTGGTTAACTATTCTGACTGTGGTGTATAGGGTCTTCGATTCTTACTTTACTGGGTACTTACTGGGTACTGGGTACTTTACTGGGTACTTAATTTCCTCACTTGCTTAGAGGAAAACAGCTCTTGTACTGACTTTCTTCACTTATCTAGAGGAAAATATTTTTTTATTCAGGCATGTCCAAGGGTCAGCTCCCAGTGTTCTCTCCTGTCTACCTGATGAATCTGGGCATCTTGGGGCAATGCAGAAATTGCCTCATGTACACAGACAGCCCTCTCCTCCTACCACCCAACACTACAACCCGTGAGAGATGCACTTATCTAGCCAAACTGGAGGTAAAGCTCTCTCCAATCAAGACTGAACTTGACAGTCAAGAGGAGAAGGTAAACACTTTCACCACACCACACTCATTACATAGTCTCACTAAATCTATACCACCAAAATCCACACATAGAAACACAAAAACATTTGTGGAAGCTCTCAATAATAATCTGCTCAAGCAACAGAGACCTCCAAAGCAGAAATGCAAGCAACCTCCACCCCCCAACACAACCCAAATGACACATAACCCGCAGACTCAGTGTGCCACTCAACCACAGCCAATAAGGCAAAACAATGTACCCAACACACTTGTCATAGGTGACTCTATAGTCAGGCACACTGATGTCCCACTCACCAGGCTAAACAAGGAGAAGGTTACTGTCAGCTGCCTGTTGGGTGCCAGGATCCACCACATAACCCACGCACTCAGGTCACTCTACAGCAAGTACAAATATCACTCTGTCATTGTCCATATTGGTGTGAACGACTTGAGATGTACCTCCTTGGACTACATGAAAAGAGACACGGAAGAGCTCTTTGATCTTGTAGCCCAGGCAGGTATGACCCTAGCCCTGAGTAGCATTCTGCCATCACCCAGAATGATGCCACAGTACAAGGACAAAACAACTGACTTCAACAATTGGCTAAGCTTCTGGTGCCATTCTAAAGGGATCCAGTATCTGTCTGCCTGGGATGACATGGTCGACAGACCATGATGCTTTGCCAGAGATGGCCTGCACCTGTCACCCCTGGGATTCCGGATACTGGCTAAGGTTCTTGCCGCCCCTATAGTGCCTTTTTTAGGCAAGGTTCAAATGACAAATTCATCACCATAACAGGAACAGGCAAGCAAAAACTGAGGGTGATGCTACTCAATGCTAGAAGTCTAAATCTCAAAATGCACTCACTCGAGGCACTCCTTAAAATGGAGAACATTGATATCTGTGCAGTGACTGAGATCTGGTTTAAGGCTCCAGAGAGCACCTCTGCATTACCAGGCTATAACTCATACCACACTTTTCGGCCATGTAACCTGGACCGGAACACCAAAGGTGGAGGTGTGTCCATATTCATTAAGGATATCCACACCTCCAGGCCAGTTGCTCAGCATAATGCAGCCAAGGTTATCCAAGTGCAACTAACTTTGGGCAAAACTGCAATCCAAATTGTAGCTTGCTACAGATCACTCACCATGCCCCAGGATTCCCATTCCTCTTTTCTTAATGTACTGGAAAATATAGGGTTCAAACAAACACCCTAATAATGGGCGATTTCAACTACCCCACCATTAACTGGGAAAACTACTTATGTACCAACTGCTTCACTCAACACTTTCTGGAATTCATAAACTCCAATGCCCTGGATCAACTTTTCCACAACCCCACCAGGGGCAACAATATCCTAGATCTAGTCATTACCAGCATAAGTGACCAGTGTTCCACACCTGAAGTCAATGCCTCATTGGTCCGATCTGACCATAAGCTAATTACTCTAGATATCTACATCCTGCCCCCACCCCCCATTAAGGAAACCATGGTAAAACTTTTCTCCAATGCCAGCTTCATCCTTCTTAAGACAGAAGTGGTGAACTTCATGACACCCATGCAGATGGACAATACAGTTACGACTATTGAATCCTACACAATTGCACTTTATAAGCACTTACATGAGTGCATGGATCGTGCTATCCCAAACAGAACCAAGACGCTATCCACCAAAAAAAGGAAGCCAATCTGGTGGTCCCCTGCCATAAACAAACCGTACAACAGAAGGAAGAAACTGTTGCAAAAGAGAGTCAAATCTGATGAGTGGAGGAGCTCCTTGGTCAGCCTCAGTAAGAAGCTGTGATCCCTGATAAAATCCTCCAAAGCTAGTTATGAAAACAAAATTGCCACTGATTCTAAAGACAACCACAAAGCATTCTATAGCTATGTCAAGAATCTCAGTGGCAACACTCAGATCTTCTCTGAGTTACAGCACAATGGCACTAAATATACAGACCCAACTGATACTGCCAACATCCTGGCAGATAGGTTCAGTGCTAACTTTATCCCCCTCTCACCCCCTAAAGAGCCCATCTCTATACTGGAAGAATGCAAAGTTCCTGTAATCACGGCTGCACAGGTAAAATCCACACTCTCCAAAGCCAAGAACACAGCATCCATGGGACCAGACAACATCCCAGGCTGTGTTCTACATGAAATACAGAACAAACTGGCACCCCACCTAAGTACCATGTTCAGTCATAGCCTCACCTCAGGCTTTGTGCCTGCTGAATAGTGCACAGCAACAGTTATCCCACTCCACAAGGGGGGAGCCACCACGGACCCCAGGAACTACTGCCCCATTAGCCTGATGAGCCTGGTCTGCAAGGCCATGGAATGTATCATCATGGAACTTATAAACAAAGAAATTGGTAATCTCCAAACTCTGGACCCCACCCAGTTCGGGTTTGTAAAAGGCAGATCATGTCTCCTAAACCTGATAGACTTCTTTGAAGCAGTCACCAAAGCCGTAGACAAGGGTAAGGTGATTCACACAGCCTATCTAGATCTTACCAAGGCTTTCTATACCATCCCCCACTCTGGAATTATAGATAAACTTACTAAACTAGGTATAAATCCCTATGTCTAAAGATGGGTTGCCAACTGGCTCACTGACAGAACCCATACTGTGAAAGTAGCAGACTCCAAATCCGACTTCAGACCAGTGACAAGTGGAGTACCACAAGGTTCAGTCCTGGGTCCTCTCCTGTTTGGTATCTACTTCTCTGAAGTACAGGCTAACACAGAAGGTCTTTGGGTTACGAAGTTCGCAGATGACTGCAAACTAGGAGCCATAATCAAAACTCCTAACGATGTGGACATCTTACAAAAGGGCCTCACTGAGACAGATGCCTGATATCAAAGCCATGGCCTCAAACGTAATGCCAAAAAGTGCATTGTCATCCCCTTTGGTAAAAACTCTGTACCCATGAACTACAACATAGGTGGTAATATACTTAACACTGAAAGTGTGATAAGAGACCTTGGGACACAGGTGGACAGTAGTCTCTCCTTTGATAATCACATTGCCACAGTAGTCAGGAAATCCTTCTATGTAGCACACCTCATCACAAAAGGTTTCTCATCCAGAAAAAAAGAGGTCATTGTTCCCCTCTACTCATCACTCATTAGACCCATTATAGAGTACAATGCCCCTTTTAGTATGTACCTCACAAGACATCTACAACAAATGGAAAGGCCGCAGAAATACCTCACAAAGAGGATTACTGGCCTCAAACAGATGCCTTACGCAGACCGTCTCAAAAAACTCCAGCTTTACTCTGTCGCATATCACCTACTCAGAGGTGATCTCTGCCTAACATACAAAGCTATGTCAAACCCAGAGCTGTTGGACATGCTCCACTTAAAGAAATCCCAATACCTCCGAGCTACATGCTCTAGGGACCTAAATCTTGGCACCACAATAAACAGAACATGCCAGAGGGATAGATTCCTGTCCCAGAGACTTCCCATACTCTGGAATAAACTACCTATCTATATCAAATAAAGCTCCTCATTAGCACTCTTCAAGAAAAATCTTGATGATTGAATGGGAAATAGGAAATTCACCCCAGGGATCACCTCTGTGGCTCTGCTCGACAGTGGCACAGGAAAATAATTTTCTTGGGTGGCAAAAGCCAGGGTACCTTTTTGGCTGGGCTTGTATAGGCCCCAAGGCTGATAGCCTAGTACCTACCTATGAATCTATGAGACCTGCATGGCTGTTTTGTTGATGGGCAGAACAAGGGCTAATGAATACAGAGTGATTAAGGCACTTTTGAGCATTTGTAAGCGAGTTTGCGCAGGTTGGTAAGAGGTTAAGCAATGCTAACCTCAGGTTACATATGCTTACAGAGAGTTAGCTTCAGAATTGCTTAATCTGTGTGTGAATTGCTTACCCTCATATAAACAGGCTTAAGCTCGCTTACTAGTGCTTAAATATGCTTACTACTGCGTATTGGTGCTTAAACCTGCTTTCTAGTGCTTTATTCATTATGACACTGACACCTGACATGCATTTACTGCAGTACTCCAATTCATAAATATATGTTATTTAGTGGGTGATGCAACACAAATATTAGGCATAATTTGCTTTGCCATGGAAAATGGAATGTGTTGCAGTGGGACTCAAACTGGGAATGCCTGCTTGTAAGGCGAATACTCTGCCCACTACACTATTGCTATGCTGCTTCATTTGCATATATCTTCCTTGTTATCCTCTTTAGCCATTTAAGCTTCATTAACCATAGCTTAGTGATGGGCACACCTGTGCAGCAACGGTTAGCTTTAATCGGATTTAAAAAAAAAAATGGGTTTGTTCATTTTAATTCTGTATACCTCTGCTGTTGTACATGAGGGGGACTGTTGGTGGGGATATGCGGACACCTATGAGCAGTCTCGCTCTTTTCTTACCCCTTTCTTCTGTTCATCATTGCGGGGGCATGTATATTCTGAGAGCTCTGCTTTCAGACATGCCCCTGCACTCTTACATGCTCCGTGTAAGATTAGGAGCTTGGCAGCACGCCTCATTACTATGCATGGCACACTGCCATCCTGCTCCTAAATTGCCGCCTCCATGCAGGACTAATCTAATCCTGCACGGAGGAATAGTAAATCTGGGAGATTGTCCCTCACATTGCCTAAGTATAAGAATAAGAAGGCTGTCAAGCAATGTTATTCAGTATAAGAAAGATTACATAAGCTGCACAGGAGGCAATGGTTTGGATGTCTAGGAGTACAATGCAAGCATGCCTTTTAATCTGTGAAAGGAGGAAAAGAGGTAGGCAGTACACAATGAAATTAGAAAATGATGAATGAAACTTATTACAACAGGGAATAAATATGATGGAGTATACTGAAAGACATTCAATGGATCAGGGGAGAATGCAGACAAGGAGCTAGTCAAAGTCTACAGTATTTAGCACATAGCTAAATCCACCCAAGGTCTTAGACTCTTTTGAGAAATGTGAGAAGCAAGCTTTTCATCAAAAGGGAAGAAATAAATTCTGCTTAAATATTTTAAGTGGCACTTATAGTGATCTGTCTGGTGATACTTTTTTGTACTTCTCTGACTTTTATCCGTGTTTAGCCAAAAAAGGTATCTGTTTGCATTTTTTGTTTGCTCTGGGACTTAATCTTGTAGCTTCATTTGCAGTTTTGTGAAGATTGTGTATTACTGCAAGATTTTAGCATTGTTTATACATTCTGTCACACTTCTATTTACATTAGTAGAACTGCATGCAAAACATAGCTTTTTTGCATTTTGAATCATCTGGGGCCTCAATCAGTCATGTAACTTCTTTCACAATTGTGGCAGGACAGCTATCTGCTGCCAGATTTGATTTAGTTATTCATTGCAGCATTACTGGTAAATTTCACCACAGTCTGGTGCCATAGTATGTGGTGAGATTGCAGCAGTGGCAGTGTTGTAAATTTTGCTCCAGGATTTGTGTTTCAGTGCTTTTTATAGCTGTACATAGCTTCTTAAAGTTGCATTGCAATGTCTTACTGTTTACCTTGCTATTGATTTTTCCCTGTTCTTTGAGTCTGCCACACCCCCACTAAAGCATTAATCTAAAAGCTTCTGAAATCCTAACCATAGGACCAGTTTGAATTTATCCCACAACCCCCACACTTCTCTTATTGTGATTTTAAGAGGTTGTGTCTCTGGCTTCTGTCCATTATGGTAATCTGACTTCCAAAGACCCTTTCTCTGCTCTTTCACTGCTGTTATCTGTTGTATAACCTATTTAAGTACATTTCCACCCATTGTTTTCCATATATCCATAATACTAAGTGCCCACTCAGCAAACCAATTCAAACATTGAGCAAACTCAATTTCACTTGAGTAAACCCCCCTTACTACAAATTTTCTCTTTTTCTTTTTCCCAGAGCTCCCATCTACTTGGTGCCCTTGCCATACTCTGAGGGGGTCCTGAGTTAATCTTGCACTACACTTGGCAGATACGAGATTTATTTTATTGTTTTTCACGTCAGCTAACTGTAAATGTTTTGAGTGCTACTGCTTTATTGTTGCTTTTGTCTTTAAATAATTTTAAATGTCTCTAATTCTTGAAATTGCATGTTTAAGTTGTTTTGTTATAGCATTACACTCACGAGCAAACTAAAATATTAGCCATATCCTGTATAGGCACAAATGCTCTGAAAGTAAATTTTATCTATAAAACTGTACTTAGAACTGAAATGTGTAAGCTAGTGGGGGTAAAACAACATTATTGCTACAGACAAGCTTAGAGCAGCTTGTTTGTGCTTAAAGAACACTACTATCAAATCTTAGCACAGTCTAACCTAGTTTAGTGTCAAACCCCAGAGACCAAGGGACCTCTATGTAACCCAGCCTGATACCTACAGTAGCCCACCCAAATACAGGTCCTGACAACATGGATATTCAATTTCCAAATCTGTCCATTGCCAGCTTGGTAGATATGAGCATCCTGAGACAATGTAGCAATTGTCTCCTGTTCACAACCATTTAATCCTTAAAGACAAAAACACAGTATATGAAAGTTGCACATACATAAGCTCACTGGAGGCAAAAATCTCACACGCACACAAGGCTGTACACACACACACAGACACACACACACACACATACACACACACACACACACACACACACACACACACACACACACACACACACGCATGCACACAGTGCATTCAAAACACATAGTGTCCACCACAAACATATAGACCGACATAATGAGGCACTAAAAAGCAATCTTCACAAAGCTGAAAGACCTTCTAAGCATATAAGCAACAATGTCTGTCTTCAGCAATCTCTAAAGCACTCACCAAAAGCAACTCCAAACACCACACATACGTCTACACCCAGTGGAACCAGAACAGCAAAGCCTATAAAGCAAGCAAACACATTACCCAGGAGACTTGTCATAGAGGACTCCATTGTATGACACACAGATGCTACACTCACCAGACTGAACAAGGGGAATATGGCAGTTAGTTGCTTTTCTTGAGCCAAGATCCACCAAATTAAGCAAGCACTTAAGTCACTACACCACAGCTGCCAGTATGATTCTATCAGAGTTCCTGTGGGTGTTAATGACCTGGGATATACTTCTCTAGACTATATGAAGAGAGACATTGCTGATCTCTCTGAATTTGTCAGGCAGGTATGTGCCTTGTATTGAGTGGATTTCTACCTTTACCAAGGATGATGTCACAGTATGAACAAAATGTGACTGATTTCAATAACTGGCATAGTTTCTGGTGTATTTCCAAGGGGATTCAATATGGTGCACACTTGTCTACCTAGGCTTCCGAATATTGGCTACAACTTGTTCTTAGGCAATAATAAACTGACAAAAATACTGATACAGCACATAAAACATAAAGAAACCTAAAGGTTTATAGGCTATGCTCTTTGGGTGTTTAATTCTAGTAGCCTAAACAAGAAACTCCACACCCTACAAGCTCGCCTCACTCTAAAGAATGTTGATGCTGAGCCATTACTGAGACATGGTTTAAATCTGCAAAAGCACTCCAGCAGTGCAAGGCTTCAGCATCTTCCACACACTTATACCACCAGCAGCACAGACAGGGAGAAAAGCTGGAGGAGTCTCAATCTGTATTAGCAGGAAGCATAACTCTTCATTGGTTAAACAGGACAATGTCCTGGAATTTATCCACATGCAGATCACCACAGACAAAAGTATGGGATTATATCCTAGCAAGCCATCGGTCACCCTCTATGTCCCTAGAATCCCATCGCTTGTAGCTAGACCTACTGGAGACACTCATTAATAAACCAAATACCATATTCATGTGAGACTTCAACTCCCCTCTATAGACTGGGAACTGTATACTCTCTCATACTTGGAGGCACAATGATTTCTGGATTTTATTAACACAAATACCTTTGACCAGATATTGTGCACACTCAACAAAGGCTAAAACCTAATGGACCTAGTACTCACCAGTGTGGAAGAGTGCTGCAACCCCTCTCCTGCCCCATCACTGCTATGGTTAGACCACAAAGCTGTCTCCTTCAAAATAAAAAAAACAAGTCAGTAACCCCAGCAAACCCTGCAACAGTTAGGAACTATTCCAAAGCAAACTACATGCTATTAAGTGATAGTGTGTGAAAATGCAATGCCCCTCCCTACCCTGACTTCACAGCAACCTATGTGGTTGTAAATTTGCACTTGGATACTCCTCCTGGGCCCACCTCATTTGCTCACTCAAAAAAAAAAAAAAACATTATCTGCTTTTACTGTATTTGTGTTTCTTCCTACTTTATTTTGCTTTTGCGTCATCTTAAAAGTACTCAATTGTATTTATTACTGCTTGGTGTAACTCACTCTAAGCCTTTTAGTTTAAGCACTTGGGCTTCAGACCAGTTGTTTTACATTAAGAAGGTTTGTGCCCTGCACTGTAGTGGCTGGACAGCTAGCTTACATCCTTCTAAGTTGGGAACTGCTGATTGAGGGCTCAGTGTTTGTTATTCTAAAAGTGTATTAATTCTGGTTTAAGCACTTGGGTTTCAGGCCAGTTATTTTACATTAAGAGGGTTCGTGGTCTGCACTCTTGTGGGAGGAGAGGCTGGACTCTGCCCTTCTGAGCTGGGAATTTCTGGTTAAAGGTTTATAGTGCCTGCACATTTGTACTGCTTCTTACTAAATTGGTACACCTTGTTTGCTGCAGCATAGACTAGATCCAGGCCTGCTGAATCTAGTTTTGTTTGTATAACTTGAGCACTAATCCAGGCATTCTTTAAAGTATTCATAGGATCATAGGATCATAGGAGGTTACTAGGCTAATGGCCCTGGGGCCCTTACAAGCCTAGCCGAGAGTTTATTCCCAAAAAAAAAGAAACCTCAGTCAGCACCTGTCACCCCTATCAATGGGGGACAAAGGTGGAATCCCTGGGACAAATTTGTGGTCTCCCATCTACTCATCAAGGTTGTGCTTGAAGAGGATCAGCGAGGTACTCTGTTTGACATGTATGGGAAGTCTATTCCAGAGACGGGGCAACCTCTGGGAGACAAACATATCTCCAGTAGGTTTTGTTGATGTTGCATATTACATTTAGGCCTATCGAGTTAGACTTATGGATATGCAGCATCTCTAGTAGAGCAGAGTCCAATATCACCTTGTAGGCGAGACAAAGATCACCTCTAAGCAATCTGTATCATACCGAGTAAAGTGATAGTGATTTGAGCATGTCCACATAGGACAGGTGTTGGAGGCCATGGATTGTATTTCTGTGGCCTTTCCAGTTGGTGCAGGTGTTCTGAGAGGTACATACCAAACAGGGCATTATACTCAATTACAGGTCTAATGAGGGAGGAGTACAGAGAGGTAATAACCTCCTTTTTTCTGGATTCAATCCCTTTACTTATGAGATGAACCAACTAAAATGCTTTTCTGACCACTGCTGCCACATGATGTTCGAATGTGAGATTGTTGTCAACTTGAGTACCCAGGTCTCTCACCACGGGCTGTGTGCTTAGGGGGGTTGCCGTTGATGTGGTAATCAGTAGGGGCTGTGTTTTTGCCGAATGGTATGATAATACATTTTTTTGCATTTAACTTAAGGTCATGACTTTGGCACCAGCTATTTATAGTTGTGAGACCATCTTGAAGTATGTTAACATTATTTGGGGAGTCAATTACAGCACCCAACTTACAGTCATCCACAAACTTGGTCAGCCATAGGCCCTTTGTCTTTGCCTGGACCTCTAAGAATTAGATGTCAAATAGTAGGGGTCCCAGGGCAGATCCCTGGGAAACACTACTAGTGAATAGTCTGCTGTCGCAGGTGGTGGTGCCTATTTTGACCTTGTGGGTCCTATCAGTGAACCAGCTGGCCACCCATCTGATGAGATAGGGATTAACACCAAGTTGTGTTAACCTTTCGATGATGCCTGACTGGGGGATTGTGTCAAAGGCCTTGGTATGTACTGACTTTCCCTCATCCAGGGCCTTGGTGACAGTCTCAAAGAAGTCAACTAGGTTCAGTAGGCAAGATCTGCCGGTGGGGCCGATTATTTGGAGATTGCCTATGTCCTTGTTTATGAAATCCATAATAATAAGCTCCATGGCTTTACGGATCAGACTTGTCAAGCTAATGGGGTGATAGTTTCCCAGGTCAGTTGGGCACCACCTCTGTGCAAGGGGATAACAATGGCGGTTCTCCACTCTGCTGAAATGAAGCCTGTAATTAGGCTGTGGTTGAATAGGGTGCTGAATGGCAAAGCTAGTTCTTGCTGGAGATGGTGCAGAATACAGCCTGGGATATTATCAGGTCCCATGGAAGCTGTGTTCTTTGCCTTGCATTGTACCTTTAACACTTGCTCTATGGAGATGTGAGGTGTGGGACAAGTATCGGGGATGTCGACTGGGCCTTTGGGGGGGCGATAAGGGGGTGATGTTTGCACTGAACTTATCAGCTAGCAGGTTGGCTAAGTCAGCAGGATCAGTGTAAGTGGTACCATTAAGTACTAATTCAGAACAAACTTGGGCATTGCCATAGAGGTTCCTAATGTAACTGAAGAAGGACTTGTGGTTTCCTTTTGTTTCGGAGGCTAGTTTCCACTCATAATTGGCTCTGGAGTTTTTCACTAGTGATCTAATTTGCTTGTTGGGGCAGAGGAGGGAGATTTTCTGATTTGGAATTTGTTCCTTTTTACCCTTAGACAACAGTATCTTCCTTTTGTTGTAAAGTCTGTTGATAGAGGATGTCCACCAGACAGGTTTGTGTTTCCTTGAGGAGTAGGTTTGAGTTCTGTTGGGTATGGTTGACTCAATGCAGTTGTACAGGTGCTTGTATACTGCAATGGCGTACTGTTCAGCATAGTTGTCTGCATCCTCTGAGGGCGGTGGTGGTGTGAAGCTGCTGATACCCTCCCTTAGGAGGGCATAGTCAGCTCTTGAGACATTTTTTTGTCCGGTTACAGCTGCAGAGGGATTGGGTGGGATAGAAACTTCGAATGAGACAGACTGATGACCTGATCTCACCAGGAAATAACATATTATGGGAATGGTGCAGCGGTCACCCATGTTGGTGAGAGCCAAGTCCAGTATGTTAGCTCCCATTGTGGAAGATGAGACCAGCTGGTCTACTGCATTAGAGTTGATGAAGTCAAGGAATTATTGGGTGAGTACATTAGTGCAGGAATAGTTCACCCAGTCTAAGGTGAGGTAGTTGAAGTCACCAAGGATCAGGGTATTCAATTGTATTTATTACTGCTTGATAGTAACTTGATTAAAGTGTAGCTATCATTCAAAGTCTTTTGGATTAAGCACTTGGGCTCAGACCAGTTGTTTTACATTAGGAAGGTTTGTGGCCTGCACTGTGGTGGCAGGACAGGTAGCTTACATCCTTCTAAGTTGGGAACTGCTGACTGAGGGCTCAGTGTCTGTTATTCTAAAAGTGTATTAGTTCTGGTTTAAGCACTTGGGATTCAGGCCAGTTATTTTACATTAATAAGGTTCGTGGTCTGCACTCTTGTGGGAGGAGAGGCTGGACTCTGCCCTTCTGAGCTGGGAATTTCTAGTTAGAGGCTTATAGTGCCTGCATATTTGAACTGTTTCTTACTAAATTGGTACACCTTGTTTGCTGTAGCATAGACTAGATCCAGGCCTGCTGAATCTAGCTTTGTTTGTATAACTTGAGCACTAATCCAGGCATTCTTTAAAGAATTCAATTGTATTTATTACTGCGTGGTAGTAACTTGAGTAAAGTGTAGCTATCATTCTAAGTCTTTTGGATTAAGCACTTGGGCTCAGACCAGTTCTTTTACATTAGGAAGGTTTGTGGCCTGCACTGTGGTGGCAGGATAGGTAGCTTACATCCTTCTAAGTTGGGAACTGCTGACTGAGGGCTCAGTGTCTGTTATTCTAAAAGTGCATTAGTTCGGGTTTAAGCACTTGGGCTTCAGGCCAGTTATTTTACATTAAGAAGGTTCGTGGTCTGCACTCTTGTGGGAGGAGAGGCTGGACTCTGCCCTTCTGAGCTGGGAATTTCTGGTTAAAGGCTTATAGTGCCTGCATATTTGAACTGTTTCTTACTGGAATTGGTACACCTTGTTTGCTGTAGCATAGACTAGACCCAGGCCTGCTGAATCTAGCTTTGTTTGTATGCTTGTTTGCTTGTTATTTCCCTGAAACATTAATTCCACCTAAAACACGGCTTTTCAGCGCTTCTGTGGATCACTAGTGACATCTGCATTGCTTACTGTACTTATTTCCTTGTTTCACTTGAAAGAAAGTTACTGTTTGTCATTTCTGCATTTAAGTTACCTGGCACTTGCTCACTAAAGCAATTATATAAGTCAGCACTAACAAATTAAAAGCACTACACCCTCACAAACTCCACTTGAGTGCATTGTTTCCGATTGGCCCTTTTTTTTTTCAATTATAAAGGAATTCCCAGTACTATTCTATCATGTCCAAAGGTCAGTTGTCAATCTCCTCTCTGGTCCAGCTGGTGAATCTGGGAATCTTGAGGCAATGTTACAACTGCCTCATGTACACAGACAACCCTCTCCTCCTCCCAACAAATTCCAACACATGTGAGAGATGCAACCATATAGCCAAACTGGAGGCTAAGCTCTCTCAACTCAGTACTGGCGAAACCTGTCAGGATGAGAAGGAAACCACACTCACTACAATTCCAGTCTCACATAGACCTACCATGACAGCAAACCAAACACATAAACACACATAAACATACTCGGAGGCTCTAAATAAAAATCTGCCTAAGCAGCAGAGACCACCAAAGCAGACACCCAAGCAACCGCTACCCCAAAACAAAACACGTGCAACACATAGCTCACAAAGCCAGTGTGCCGAACAGTCACAGCCCTTAAGGCTAAACAACACACCTGATACACTTGTAATAGTGGGTGAACTATTCCTGCACTAATGTACTCACCAATGCAGTAGACCAGCTGGTCTCATCTACTGGACTTGGCTCTCACCAACATGGGTGACCGCTGCACCATTCCCATAATATGTTATTTCCTGGTGAGATCAGGTCATCAGCCTGTCTCATTCAAAATGTCTCAAGACTCCTAAGGGGGTATCAGCAGCTTCACACCGGATGCAGACAACTATGCTGAGCACCTGTACAACTGCATTGAGTCAACCATACCCAACAGAACTCAAACCTGCTCCTAAAGGAAACACAAACCTGTCTGGTGGACATCCTCTATCAACAGACTTTACAACAAAAGGAAGATACTGTTGTCTAAGGGTAAAAAGGAACAAATTCCAAATCAGAAAATCTCCCTCCTCTGACGTCACGCTCATCAGGCTGAACAAGGAGAAGGTCACTGTGAGCTGCCTGTTAGGCGCTAGGATCCGCCACATAACACAAGCACTCAAATCACTCCAAGGCAAGTACAAATATGACTCAGTCATTGTCCATGCTGGTGTGAATGACCTGAGATGTACCTCTCTGGACTACATGAAAAGAGACATAGAGGAGCTCTCTGAGCATGTGGCCCAGGCCGGTATGACCCTGACCTTGAGTAGCATCTTACTCTCACCATGAATGATGCCACAATATGAAGACAAGATGATCAATTTCAACAATTGGCTTAAGTATTGGTGTCATTCAAAGGGGATCCAATGCCTGTCAGCCTGGGATGACATGCTCGACAGGCCACGATGCTTCGCTAGGGATGGCTTGCACCTGTCACCCCTGGGCTTTCAGATATTGGCAAAGGCTCTTGCTACCCCCATAGTGCCTTTTTTAGGCAAGGCTCAAAAGACAAACCCACCTCCATAGGTATCACAAGGGATAAGAAATTAAGAGTAATGCTACTCAATGCCAGAAGTCTAAACCTCAAGATGCATGCACTCAAACTCTCCTTAGCATGGAGAACATCGATATCTGTGCAGTAACAGAAACCTGGTTCAAGGCTCCCAAGAGCACCCCAGCACTACCAGGTTATACCTCATACCATGCTTTTTGGCCCCAAAACTTGGACTGAACCACAAAAGGAGGGGGAGTATCAATATTCGTCAAAGATACCCACACCTCCAGGATGGTGGCACAGCACGAAGCATCAGAGACTATCCATGTGCAACTAACAGTGGGTAAAACTGCCTTCCAGTTTATAGCCTGCTACAGACCACCCTCCCAAACCCAGGAACCCCACTCAGCCTTCCTGAGAACACTGGAAAATATGAAGGTCTCTCCAAACACCATTATATTGGGCGACTTCAACTACCCAAACATAGACTGGGAGCATTACTCAAGCTCCAACACCCTAGCTCAAAGGTTCCTAGAATTTATAAACTCAAATGCTATGGAACAACTTGTTACCACTCCCACAAGAGGAGAAAACATACTGGACCTGATCATCACCAACATGGGGACTCTATGCTCCAGACCAGAAGTGTATCCCTCACTGATAAGATCAGACCATAAACTAATCTCACTGGATATTCACATCCCGACTCCACCCCCTGCCCAGAAAACCACAGTGAAAAACTTCTCTAAAGCAAATTTCACACTCCTCAAAACCGAGGTGGAATCCTTCAAAGCCCCCGGGCCTGTGGAAAATGTGGCCCAGACCACAGAATCCTTTATAAATGCATTCTATGAGCACCTTCAGGAATGCATGGATCATGCAATCCCAAATAAAACCAAGTCCCAATCCTCCAAAGGCAGACGTCTTGTCTGGTGGACCGCAGCCATAAACAAACTATACAATAGAAGGAGGAAGCTACTACATGATAGAGCAAAATCCCTAAAAGGGAAGGCATCTCTGATCAGTGTTAGCAAAAAACTACGGGCACTCATAAAATCGTCTAAGGCCAGCTTTGAGAGAAAAATTACACAGGACACTAAGGATAATCACAAGGCTTTCTTTAGTTATGTTAGGAACCTGGGTGGGAATTCCCAGATATGCTCAGAATTAGTCCAAAATGACAAAAAATACACCGAACCCACAGACATTGCCAACATCCTAGCTGACAGGTTCAACACAAACTTCTCCTCCCCACCAAAAGGGCAAATATCTATCCCAGCAGAGTGCTGCCCCTGACATCTCAGATGCTCAAGTAAGAGCCGCCTCTCCAAAGCAAAAACACAGCATCAATGGGACCAGACGGTGTCCCGGCTGTGTCCTACATGAACTCCAAGAAGAGCTAAACCCAAACATAAAACTACTGTTCAATCTCAGCCTTACCACAGGATATGTACCCAAAGAGTGGAGTACAGCAACAGTGGTCCCTCTCCACAAAGGTGGTGCCTCAACGGATCCTGGAAACTATCGCCCCATAAGCCTGACTAGCTTGGTCTGCAAAGCTATGGAAAGGATCATCATGGACCTCATAAAAAAAGATACTGGGGACCTACAGACACTGGATCCTACCCAGTTCAGCTTTGTTAAGGGCAGATCCTGCCTCTTAAACCTGGTCGATTTCTTTGAAACAGTCACCAAGGCCATTGACGAGGGCAAGGTGGTCCACACAGCCTACCTGGACCTCGCAAAAGCCTTCGATGCTATACCCCACTTGGGCATTATAGATAAGCTCACCAGCTTAAATATAAACCCCTATGTCACTAGATGGGTTGCAAACTGGCTCAAGGACAGAACCCACATGGTTAGAATTGCTGGAGCCATGTCAGACTCCAAACCAGTTACAAGTGGCATCCCACAAGGCTCAGTCCTGGGACCTCTATTTCTCGGAGGTACAGGCCAACACGGAAGGACTGTGGCTGACCAAGTTCGCAGATGACTGCAAATTGGGCGCTATAATCGACTCTCCAGCTGACACAATCATCCTCCAAAAGGGCCTCATAGAAACAGACAACTGGTGCCAGAGCCATGGCCTCAAGCTAAACACCAAAAAGTGTATAGTCATCCCCTTTGGCAAAAACGAAGTGCCCACAAATTACCACATAGGTGATAATCCATTAAGTACAGAAGAAGAAATTAGGGACCTGGGGACCCAAGTTGATAGCAATGTCTCATTTGACAACCACGTGGCCAAAGTGGTTAGAAAAACATTTTATATAGCCCACCTAATCATGAAGGGATTCACATCTAGATCAGGGGAGGTCATCGTGCCTCTCTACTCATCCCTCATCAGGCCCATAATTGAGTACAATGCCCCTTCTGGGATGTACCTTACCAGACACCTGCATCAACTGGAAAGACCCCAAAAGTACCTCACCAAGAGGATCAAAGGGCTCAAACAGATGCCATATGCTGCCCGGTTAAAGAAACTCCAGCTCTACTCAGTGGCATACCGCCTGCTCAGAGGCGATCTGTGCCTGATGTATAAAGCCATGTCCAACCCGGAATTAATGGACATGCTTCACCTCAGAAAATCCAAATCCCATCGAGCTACGCTCGAGAGACTTGAACCTCAGCACTGAAATAAATAGGACATGCTGGAGGGACAGATTCATAACCCAGAGGCTCCCTTCACTCTGGAATAAAATCCCAGTCCAGGTTAGGCAGAGTCCCTCATTAACTCTCTTCAAGAGGAATCTTGATGAGTGGATGGGGGATCATAGGTTTACCCCGGGTATCACTTCTGTGTCACTGTTAGACAGAGGCACAGTATACTAACCTCGAAAAAAGGCATAGCAAAATTAATTTAAAATGGGTGGCGAAAGCCAAACACACTCTGGCTAGGCTTATAAATGCCCTAGGGCAGATAGCCTAGTATGAACCTATGAACCTATGAACCTATGTTCGCAGAGACCCAGACAACCATGTAAAAGGCTGTATAGATACTGCTGTACCTACTACAGTAAGCCCAAAACAAACTCCCAAAACAAACCACAACAATGGAATCCCTACCTTAATAGTGTATATAACAAAAGGAAAATGTCATGCACCTGACAATATCTCTGGATGCCCCTAAATAGCTTCAAACATGACCTATCAGGACTACTTGAGTCACTTTTCATCTATAGCTTCAAAATAGGCTTTGTAATACCAGAATGGAGGGTGCAACATCCACTGACCCCATAAACTACAGACCTATTTGTCTAACTAGTTTAATATACTGTACATAGCCATGGAATGAATAATCATAGGAATAATCAACAAAGACACAGGCAATCTTCAGATGCTGGACCCAACCCAGTTTGTTTTTGTCAAGTGAAGATCATGTCTAGTAAACTTGGTGGACTTCTTTGGGAAGGTCAATAAGGCAATGGATGATGGAAAAACAGTGCATACTGTCTAGCTGGACCTGGCTAAGATGTTCAATACAATACCCACTTGGGTATAGTTGACAAACTTCCAGAACTGGGCATACATATCTACATAACTAGCTGGATTGCCAGCTTGCTCATACAGGACACAGGAATTCAGGATTGTTGAGACCACCTCCACTAAGGGACCAGTCGCCAACAGGGTACTTCAGTGGTCCGTGCTGGGACCACTTGTATTTGACATCAACTTCCCTGAGGTAAAATGTTAATGGCCCTTGGCTAACCAAGTTCATAGATGACTGCAGATCAGAAGCTATCATAGATTTCCCCAGTGACACAAACATCTTAGAAGAGGGTCTAGCACAGAAAAATGATTGGTGTCAAAGTCATGGAATGAAACTCAGTGCAAAAAAATGCATTATAATACATTTGGGAAAACTGACACCCAGGCTAATTACTCCACAGGTAACACACCCCTAAGAGTTGACCCAGTATTCAGGGATCTGGGAATATATGTAGACAGTAATTTGGCTTTTGACCAACATCTGGCCAAGGTAGTAAGAAAATGGTTCTCTGTCCCAACTTATAAGTAAGGGCATGGCATCCAGGTACAATGAAGTCATAGTGCTACTTTATTCAGCCATTATTAGAACCATCACTGAGTATAATTCCCCCTTCAACATGTACCTTACCAAACATATGCAACAGTTGGAACACACATAAAGGTTCTTTGCCAGAAGAATCCAGGGTATAAGCAGATCATCCTATGTATAAACACATGGTCCTACATGAATTGCCTTAAAGCCTTATCTGTATAATCTGTTTCCTACAGGTTACTGATAGGTGGTCTATGCCTGATAAACAAGGCTTCCTCAAATCCAGGCCTGATGGACCTTTTGTGCATCTGCAAAATGAACAGCATCAGAATCACTAGGTCCAAGGATTTAAATTTTGCATACATAAGACATGTTGGTGAGACATGTGTGTCAGAGTATCCTTGTGCTCTGGAACAGGGTCTCCATCCATATGAAGCAGAATCCATCCCTAACCCTATTTAAGCATAACCTTGAGTAACAGATGGGAAATTGGAAATTCACTCTGGGTCTGGCCTATGTGTCTTAGATAGACAGAGGCAGACAGAAATTTCCAAACTAACATACCTCTCCCACATAACCTCTAGAAACTTCCTAACTAACATCCCACCTCTTAATAAACGCATATGATGGATAGGGACACATTAAGGTTGGAATGGATGGCTAGGCTTCTAAATGCCATGGTGGTCACCTAATATATGTTTATGAACCAATTTAAATGACAACAAGATTTAAAAGAATAACAATAAATGAAATAAGGTATCTGACCAGAAAACAAATAAAAACAGCGTGACGTGAATACACAGTTTAGAGTACGAAGTTTTTATAAACTTCTTAAAACTACTTAAAGGCTAGTTAATTATAATGTATTGTGTATCTAATCAATGTATTAATGAAAAATCTAATAGGGAGGTGTTATCTGAGGGAATAATTCAAATTAAAATATAAAAGAGATATAAAAGGCAGTAAGAACTGAAAAATTATGTTACTAACACTGACTATAAAAGCATATCAGGAATTGTCAGCAACTGGACAATATAACTGTATAGAAATTAAACTGCAAGTAGATGGGGAAGAAGTAGAGGAAATGACAGATTTTTATTTTCCTGGGCTCAAAGATCTCTGCAGATGGTAATTACAGCCATGAAGTTAAAAGATGCTTGTTTTTCAATGTAAAATATAAGGCAAATCTTTGTAAAGTTTCAAAGTATGAAGACATAACCTTCTCAAAAAAGGTCTATATAGTCAATGCTATGGGTTAACCCATGGTAAAATATCGGTGTGACAGCTGAATTGTAAGTAAGGCCATGCAATGGAAGACTGATGTTTATGAACTCTGATGTTGGGAAAACTTTGGAAAAGTCCATTGATTGCACTGTGATCAATCCAGTCAGTACTTTAGGAAATAAGTGCAGATTGTTCACTGAAAATTCTGATAGTAAAATTGAAAACTCAGTATGCGCACTTTGGCAGCATAATGCAAAGACGGGATTCACTAGAGAATATAAGGTGAAATATGAAAGGGTAGCAAATGCTAACACAGATGGACATCATTACTGAAGTAATGGATGTGATGTTGCAAAACTTAGAGAAGCAGGTATTGTTAGACAGGGTTGGTATGCTAAAGACCTTGAGTTGACAAAAAGTCAAAGTTGACTAAATGACTAAATAATATAACATTAACACAATTTATTTCAAATAAATAGGAGTACAGAAGATAAATGGTTTCAGAGGGGAAGTACATGAATTTTCAGTTGTATTACATTTGATAAACAGATATGGAAAAATATATGCACTTTGAAAAGGGCCATAAAACAAGAGCACACGGTCCTTTGATGCGCTGTATGGACCAGAATATACAAGTGCATCAGGAAATAACTGAAAGGAACAGAATGGTATGCAAATGATAAGATTAAAATTCCAAAGCAGTAAATTATACTGATTAAATAATTTTGATAACAAAGAAGAACAGATCTGTAGATTCAATAATATTGATAATGGGAACAGAGGGGAGTCATGAAGGTTAAAATGAATGAAAATAAAATGAAGGACCTGGCCAGACTATTGACATACTAATAGATGAAGAAGGGTTAAACATTTCAGGTAAGGAATTTGGTAAGAAGAATGTGAATTTAACAGAATGGAGAATGGTTATTAAAATGAATGCTGATGTAGAGTTATGGTTAGGTTTTATGATGAGTATACCTTAAATAATGCTAATAAAATATTTTATTAGGTGCTGCTCATTATGCTGTTGGGCTTACTAATTGTTAAATGGGACAGAAAATATGTGCTACAAGCATGTTTTAAATTTATTTGGGAATCAGTGTTGAATCTTATTAAAAGAGGCATACCCTATAATAAAGAATATGAAGAAGGAATTCATGTTACACCTGGTAGTGCGTTACGAAGGAAGAACACATTTTGGGAAGATTATTGCAAGCAAATTGTAGATTTAATATGTCATTAACCATAGAATAAACTGCAATACTAGATCCATTGTGTATGTAGGGTCATAGTTTTAAATTTATGGGCATTGACAATGTTAAGTTTGACATCAGTAGAAGTTATCTTAGGTAACTAATCACCTTTATAATAGATATTTAACCTTTACATAGATTCTGGGATATTACATTCATGTCTGTCCATTTGTTTTAACTGCATTTTTAATTGTTTAATTAGGAAGTGACTGTGTTTAAAAGATTTTTAGATCAAAGACAACAAAGAAAATAGAGGAACACTAAGCAGCTAAAGACATAAATTATTGAAATGTCCAAATGAGTGGGTAAATGGAAAACAAAAGTTATGCACTCACCATAACAATGCATCTGTGTTGTTTCTTTCCATTCTACCTCACCTGATGGGAACATTTGAATAGGCAGTAGCAGCACAATTATCATTAATTGAGGTTCTAGACAAAAAGGCAGAAGAAGTAGAAACTGGTCATGTTGAATATGCCTTTGTTTTTTCTTGTTTGTTTGTTTGTTTTTGGTAAATCCAAGCCTTTGGTCTGATAAACATGATAAATGCAGTTAGCTAGCAATCTCAGAAATGTAACTTTCAACACAGCATTGCCCAATTTTGCTTTGCTAAAGAAGGCAAATAATTGGACTGACTTCCCAAAAAATTTAGTTTTCTGGAAGTAAAAATGTAACTGTGTGTGTGTGTGTGTGTGTGTGTGTGTGTGTGTGTGTGTGTGTTTCGGCTTTTCCCGGTTAGGGGTCGCCACAGCGGAACTCTGGTCCGCTAATGATTGGCAGTAGAGTTTTACATGCCGGGCCTAATGCACAACCTTCAAAGAAGGAATGCCCATTCATGCATGTCATCACACAGTAGACGCTCTGAGAATCAAACGGGCAACGTCTAACTATGAGGCGACAACGCTACTGCAGCACCACCACCACCTATGTACATCCAATAAATTAAGCATACATACTCTTTTCTTAATGAAATTAGGTAAGAAAACTGATAAATGAATTAATTGACTGAGTGCTGCCTTTCATGCCACCTTAGGTAGAGAGGAGCGATTGGTACTCAAATAAACCCTGTCTTTATGAGAATGATTTATGGAGGCTGACAAAACAACATCTGGAGTTCAGAATAGTTTTCCATGACAGAAACTTTAGATCCACTTTAGCTGCCTGTTTGAATGGAGAATGAGTTACCACTTGCAGCCGAACAGTAAGATCCCAAGGAGGTTTGAGAGCTTTGATACATGGCTAGAGAAGGAAAGTACCCTTGAGGAGGGCTTTAGACAATTTAACAGAGGCCAGAGAGGAGTGATTCTCATCCATGTAGAAATTGGAAATTGCAGCTAACTGTACTTTGTGGAGTTACTGACTCCATCATGAAAAACTGAAATGAAAAATTCTAACACTGCAGAAATGGGGATGGAAAAAAGATCCACATGTCTCTCAGAAGCCCAAATAGATTTTTTTCCCATTTACTTTTGTAGATTTTCCTAGCTGAATCTTTTTGAGAAAATGTGAGAATATGTACTACTTCAGAGGAAAGCTTGGACTGCCTAGCCATCACTGGAAGTGGAGAAACCATGTAATCAACTTGAAAGCCTGAATGTCCAGATGAGGCATCCCAGATGGCTAAGACAGAAGACTGGATCTGGATCCAGCACTGAATGAGGGTGTATCAAATGAAGTCAAAGGAAGGGGAACTACACCTGTTGAAGCAAGTACAGGGCAATGTGGATGATCACGATCTTCTGTCAAGTTGCTTTCTGTAGAAATGTCAAGATTACAGAAGTTGGTGGTATGACTAAAGAAGACTGGAGGACCAATCGTGGATCAGAGCATCCTTCAGTGACTACTCCTCCAAAGGGATAAGGGCAAAGAACTTGCTGCATTCAGAATCATCAGAAGAAGGAAAGAGAACACAGCATGTTTAGCCACCTTGACAAAAAAATCTGACACCCAGTGTTAGGTTGAGGGATGACTTTTGAAGAAGTAAGATAGACCTGCTCAGCCTGTCCGCTAAGATGTTGGAGCTTCCTGGTATGTACATTGCTATTGGAAAGCAAGCAAAAGAAATTGCCCACTGCCCCACTCTCATCATTTCTCAACATAAGGGATAGGAGTGTGTTCTCCCTGTTTGTTGCTGTACCAGACCACTGACATATTGTCCATCTGAATGGATATCATCCCTAGAGGGAGGACATCCTGAAAGGCCTGCAACACAAACATGACTGCTCTAATCTCTAAGACACTGATGTGAAGCTTTGTCTCTGAGGGGGACCATATGCATTGGACTGCCCTCTCCAAATAATGGTCCCCACTCCAAATTGGAAGCATCCGTGGTCACTGTGGCTCTGGAAAAAGGGAGAAAAAAGGAACGGCACTGAGATACTTGCATGACTGAATCCAGCAAGTCACATGGTCTCTGCAGATTTTGGTAAGATGAACTGGTTGATGCCTTATTGACCACTGGACCACAAACATCCATTGCAAAACTCTCATATGGAATCTTGCCAGGGGAACAAGAGTGACAGCCGCTGCCATCAAACATAGAAGCTGTAACACCAACTTGGCTTGTGCAATGTGAAAGGAAAGTAGTTGTAAGGTTTGATTATGTACTGTAGTCAATCTGATTTATGGTAGTGCATGCATATGAATTCCAGGACATGTGTTGGGGATAGCTGTGACTTGCTGTAATTCACTGTAATGCCTAGCTGAAAGAATCTCTGGTGCAGACTAGGAGATGCTTGGTGGGAGCAATGAGGAACCAGTCATTCAGATTGTGGAACACCTGGAACTCTTGAATCCAAGATGAGCTTCCACCACTACCATGCATCTGGTAAATGGCTGGAAGGGTGTAGAGAGATCAAAGGGCGGGGCCCTGAGTTGGAAATGACTCCCAGCAAGAACTGTAGAAACCTGCTGGATTATTGTCTATTTTGATGTGATAGTACACATTCTGCAGGTTTATTTAGCACATCCATTTGTCCATCCTCAGTAGCAAGAGAATGGACTGCACCATGACAATTAAGAACTTTGAGTATTTGATAGATAGATTCATATATCTTAGATCCAGGATTGGACTGAAGCCCCTCTGCTTATTTTGGCACTAAAAAGAATCTTGATTAAGTTCTGAACCCTTGTTGATCATTTGGATGACTCTTTTTGATAGCAGCTTTTCTATTTGCAGTGCTGCTGCTCCTCTTTGGTGGGTGGAACATTTGAAAGTTTATTTGCTGCTGGAGATGGGTAAAGAAGAGGGATGCTATAGCCTCTGATGATGATTGACTGCACCTAGACATATTTGATGATGGATGGCCAAGCTTCTGGGTGTTGAGATTAGCACCACCTAACTGCCTCAAGAGTGCAGCAGTCAGTCAACCCTTCAGCAATACTGATAAGGCTTTTCAGTGAATGGACATTTAAAGCCTTGGTAATGTGGACCTCCTCTGCCATGAGAGCAATGGCTACCATTAGTGCACACCCCCTCTGCCTTGTGGAGGATTTATTTCAAGAACTGTCTTGGGAAAAACCTTGAGACTTATGGAATCACATATTCTTACTGCCTTTTCGGTTCCTACTAAAAGTTTTCTGGGAGTCTGAAAAATGTATTCCACAGCAGAAAGAGTTTTCCCATCCTTCTCACTCTTGGAGAAAGTGTCCTTGTTCTTATGGCCAAAAAGAGTCAGTCCATCTAAAGTTCATAGGTTCATAGGTTCATAGGTAGGTACTAGGCTATCAGCCCTAGGGCCCATACAAGCCTAGCCAAAAAATGTACTCTGGCTTTCGCCACCCAAGAAAATTATTTTCTTGTGCCCCTGTCGAGCAGAGCCACAGAAGTGATCCCTGGGGTGAATTTCCCATTTTCCATCCAATCATCAAGATTTTTCTTGAAGAGTGCTAATGAGGAGCTCTGTTTGACATAGATAGGTAGTCTGTTCCAGAGTATGGGAAGTCTCTGGGACAGGAATCTATCCCTCCAGCATGTTCTGTTTATTGTGGTGACAAGGTTAATGTCCCTAGAGCATGTAGCTTGGAAGGATTGGGATTTCTTTAAGTGGAGCATGTCCAACAGCTCTGGGTTTGACATAGCTTTGTATGTTAGGCAGAGATTGCCCCTGAGTAGGCGATATGCGATGGAGTAAAGCTGTAGTTTTTTGAGACAGTCTGCATAGGGCATATGTTTGAGGCCAGTAATCCTCTTTGTGAGGTATTTCTGTGGTCTTTCCAGTTGTTGTAGATGTCTTGTGAGGTACATACCAAAAGGGGCATTGTACTCTATAATGGGTCTAATGAGTGATGAGTAGAGGGAACAATGACCTCTTTTTTTCTGGATGAGAATCCTTTTGTGATGAGATGAGCCACATAGAAGGATTTCCTGACCACTGTGGTGATGTGATTATCAAAGGAGAGACTACTGTCCACCTGTGTCCCAAGGTCTCTTATCACATTTTTGGCATTAAGTAGACTACCAGCTATGTGGTAGTTCATGGGTACAGAGTTTTTACCAAAGGGGATGACAATACACTTTTTGGCATTGAGCTTCAGGCCATGGCTTTGACACCAGGTATCTGTCTCATTGAGGCCCTTTTGTAGTTTGTCCACATCGTTAGGAGTTTCGATTATGGCTCCTAGTTTGCAGTCATCTGCAAACTTTGTTAGCCAAAGACCTTCTGTGTTGGCCTGCACTTCAGAGAAGTAGATACCAAACAGGAGAGGACCCAGGACTGAACCCTGTGGTACTCCACTTGTCACTGGTCTGATGTCGATTTGGAATCCACTACTTTCACAGTGTGGGTTCTGTCCGTGAGCCAGTTGGCAACCCATCTTGTGACATAGGGATTTATATCTAATTTAGTGAGCTTATCTATAATTCCAGAGTGGGGGATAGTGTCGAAAGCCTTGGCGAGATCTAGATAAGCTGTGTGAACCATTTTACCCTGGTTTATGGCTTTGGTGACTGCTTCAAAGAAGTCAATCAGGTTTAGGAGACATGATCTGCCTTTTACAAATCCAAAATGTGTAGGGTCCAGAGTTTGGAGATTACCAATGTCTTTGTTTATGAGTTCCATGATGATACATTCCATGGCCTTGCAGACCAGGCTCATCAGGCTAATGGGGCGGTAGTTCCCGGGGTCCGTCATGGCTCCCCCTTTGTGGAGTGGGATAACTGTCATGGTGCACCATTCAGTGGGTACAAAGCCTGAGGTGAGGCTATGATTGAACATGGTACTTAGGTAGGGTGCCAGTTCATTCTGTAGTTTGTGTAGAATGCAGCCTGGGATATTGTCAGGTCCCATGGATGCTGTGTTCTTGGCTTTGGAGAGTGTGTTTTTTACCTGTGCAGCCATGATTATAGGAACTTTGCATTCTTCAGGTATAGAGATGGGCCCTCTAGGGGGTGAGGGGGTAAAGTTAGCACTGAACCTATCTGCTAGGATGTTGGCAATATCAGTTGGTTCTGTATATTTAGTGCCATTATGCTGTAACTCAGAGCAGATCTGAGTGTTCCCATTTAGATTCTTGACATAGCTATAGAATGCTTTGTGGTTGTCTTTAGAGTCAGTGGCAATTTTGTTTTCGTAACTAGCTTTGGAGGATTTTATGAGGGATCTCAGCTTCTTACTGAGGTTGACCAGGGAGTTCCTCCAGTCATGGGATTTTACTCTTTTTTGCAACAGTTTCTTTCTTCTGTTGTAGAGTTTGTTTATGGCAGAGGTCCAACAGATTGGCTTCCTTTTTTTAGAGGATAACATCTTGGTTCTATTAGGGATAGCATGATCCATACACTTGTGTAAGTTCTTATAAAGTGCATTTGTGTAGGATTCGGCAGTCATACCTCTATTGTCCATCTGCATGGGTGTCATGAAGTTTGCCACTTCTGTCTTAAGAAGTGTGAAGTTGGCTTTTGAGAATTTTTTTATGATGGTTTCCCTAATTGGGGCTGGGGGTGGGATGTGGATGTCTAGGCTGATTAGCTTGTGGTCGGATCTGACCAACGAGGAATTGACCTCTGGTGTGGAACACCAGTTTCCCATGTTGGTAATGACCAGGTCTAGGATATTGCTGCCCCTGGTGGGGGTGTGAATAAGTTGATCCAAGGCGTTGGAATTTATGAATTCTAGAAAACATTAAGCAAAAGAGTTGGTACATGAGTAGTTTTCCCAGTTAATGGTGGGGAAGTTGAAATCGCCCATTATTAGGGTGTTGGGTTGTACCCTAATACTTTCCAGTGTATCAAGAAATGAGGAGTGTGAATCCTGGGGCATGGTGGGGGTCTGTAGCAAGCTACAATTTGGATTGCGGTCTTGCCCAGAGTTAGTTGCACTTGGATAATCTCGTATGCATTATGCTGTGCAACTAGCCTGGAGGTGTGGATATCCATAATGAATATGGACACGCCTCCACCTTTAGTGCTTTTTTCTGGGTTAGGTGGCCAAAAGGTGTGGTATGAATTGAAGCCTGGTAATGCAGGGGTGCTCTCTGGAGCTTTGACCCAGGTCTCTGTCACTGCACAGATGTCAATGTTCTCCATTTTAAGGAGTGCCTCGAGTGAGTGCATTTTGAGGTTTAGACTTCTAACATTGAGTAGCATTACCCTCAGATTTTGCTTGTTTGCACCTGTTACGGTGGTGAATTTGTCATTTGAACCTTGCCTAAAAAAGACACTATAGGGTTGCAAGAGTCTTAGCCAGTATCCGGAATCCTAAGGGCGACAGGTGCAGGCCATCTCTGGCAAAGCATCGTGGACTGTCAATCATGTCGTCCCAGGCAGACAAATACTGGATCCCTTTAGAATGACACCAGAAGCTTAGCCAATTGTTGAATTCAATCATTTTGTCCTTGTACTGTGATATCATTCTGGGTGATGGCAGGATGCTACTCAGGGTTAGGGTCATACCTGCCTGGAATACAAGATCGGAGAGCTCCTCCATGTCTCTTTTCATGTAGTCCAGGGAGGTATGTCTCAGGTCATTCACACCAACATGGACAATGACAGTGTCATATTTGTACTTATTGTGGAGTGACCTGAGTGCATGCGTTATGTGGCGGATCCTGGCACCTGACAGGCAGCTGACAGTAACTTTCTCCTTGTTTAGTCTAGTGAGTGGAACATCAGTGTGCCTGACAATGGAGTCACCTATGACTAGAGTGTTGGGTACGTTGTTATGCCTTATGGGCTGTGGTTGAGTGGCACACTGAGTTTGTGGGCTATGTGTCATTTGGGTTGTGTTGGGGGTGGAGTTTGCTTGTATTTTTGCTTTGGATGTCCCTGATGCTTGGGCAGGTTTTTATTGAGAGCCTCCGCGAATGTAGGTGTGTGTTTTGTGTTTCTATGTGTGTGTTTTTGTAGTGTAGGGTTTGAGGGACTATGTGATGAGTGTGGTGCGGTGCAAGTGTTTACCTTCTCCTCTTGACTGTCTAGTCCAGTCTTGGGTGAAGACAGCTTTGCTTCCAGTTTGGCTATATAAGTGCATCTCTCACAGGTTGTAGTGTTGGGTGGCAGGAGGAGAGGGTTGTCATGTACATGAGGCAATTGCTGCATTGCCCCAAGATGCTCAGATTCATCAGGTAGACATGAAAAATCACTGGGAGCTGACCCATAGACATGCCTGGGTAAGTGCTTATTTATTAAGTACTAAAAACTGCTTTCCACTAGACACTGCTTTCCACTAGACAAGTGAGGAAAGTTGAGTGCTGTAGTAATTTGCAGCTTATGTAGTGCTTACAATGAGTTCTGAACAAGTGCTGGGATCAAAGAAACAGATCTGAGTGCTGAAACTAGAAAACTGGCTAGTTATTAGAAAAAAAAAACTAAGCTAGAAGGCTTCCCTCCAACACAGAAGGGCTTGGGGGCTCAGACACTTCCAGTCTATACCACTTAACAGGAAAGGCAGGAAACAAGCTTAATTTTTTTTTCTGTTTCCCAGATGCTCTCTTTGTACACAGTAGGAGTGCCTGAAATCAGAATACGATCTCACTGTACTCAGTTGAGTAAGCAAATGAGATGGGCCCAGAAGGAGTATCCAAACACAAATTTACAAGAGAGGTGGGCAGTTTCATTAATGCAGGGATTCTGCAAAATCACACAAGCACATCCAGACATGCCACCATATTGCAATGCTTGTACATGCAGCTAGAAATACCCTCCACTGTGTTAGAGGTCAGATGCATGGATGCATTAGAAAGGGATTGCAGGATGGCCGGTTGTGAATCCACAGTTTTCTTGTCTTCCACAGACATGGACCCAGGGAGTAATTCCAAACTTTCTTTAGGTCCCTCTGAAAACTTGTCATTTGTGCCAAGGAATTCAGTGATCTCAGGGCAAAGGTAACAGAAACATAAACATGCTTCTGATATCTGCCCAGGGCCCCAGACTCTCTATTAGAAGGATTAATAGATAAGCTCTCTTCAACAAGCTTCATTTTGATGGCTGCTGATACCACCAAAGCATCCAGGATCTTGCTCCAATGAGCACGGTCTTTAGGAGCTACTGAGTATTTACCAGGTTTCTTTGGAATCTATTCCAGCACATCTGTTTCCTTCCATGCCAAATGAGAAATGGGGTCAATCATCTCATTAGACAGGGGACCACCCAAGAAGCAGCTGAGCCAGTGCTAAAAACTTTGATGAAAACAGATTTCTCCAAGGAAGGGGCTTTGGAAGACCAACTACCTTTCTGTCTCAGAAATTAGAAGCCTCAAGAGTTGATCTGTGGGACCCCTGCACTTCATCAAAATCCATAACTTCCATGAGAGACTCCAGTAGTGAGTCAGTGGCCTCCTCTTACATCTGTGCTTCCAAGCAGCTTCCATGAGGAGACGTTCAGGGTAAGACTTGGAAGTTTGAGGAGAGTCCTGAACAAGGGCTGTCTCATAGCTAGTGTGCCTCAGTTCAGGGAAAGAGTCAGTAGGGTCAGGACCTAAATTCAACAGTTGTGGGGAGTGTGTTGATGTGTGGTATTGCCAGATCTGCCAGGAGAAGTAGGACAGTGATGTGTAACATATGTCAGCACAGCAAGATGGAATTTAGTGAAGAATTATATGTTATCTGAATATTACACTGATTTGTACAAATGCTTGTGTTGAAAATGGATTAGTAAAGTTGCTTGTGTTAAAAATGCACCAACAATGAGTCCTGACTGCATTGCAACTGATATATATATATATATATATATATATATATATATATATATATATATATATATATATATACACACACACACACACACACACACACACACACACACACACACACACACACACACACGTGTGTGTGTGTGTGTGTGTGTGTGTGTGTGTGTGTGTGTGTTTTAACAGAGGATACTGGAAGAGGTTAAGCCCAGCTCAAGCTAACTTTTGAAAATTGTAAGAAATTAAATTACTGGGCCTAGGCCATAAAGATGTTATCTCACAGTTCTTTAAGAAGCATGCTTTGTTAGTCTCTGTAGGAGGACTAAAACTTTATAATTGTTTTATGACTTCCAGAAGCTGCACCAGATTTGAGCAATGCTCTTGTCTGTGTATTATTGACATGTAGGGGCTAAATCATATCAGCATCTAGCAACAGAGCATTGCATGGGAACCAGAAGTCAGAGGGCCAGATGTATATGATCATTCTGTACAGAAATATTATTTTGTTTGGTGAGAAAGAAGTCCCAAGGCAGTTTGTTATTTTGGAACCTGACATAGAAGGGCCCTTCACCTATTACATATTACCTTGTTCTATTAAGTAAGTAGGAACAGTAAGTCTCTATATCAGTCAGGAAAATATAGTGATAATAATTAAATATTGTTTTTCTGTAAGTGTGTGAATCTTTCCAGCTGTGTTATTTTTAATATTTTCTGTAATTGAAACTCTGGTGTTTACTGTAAGTAGATATTTCGTATTTTCATGGTCTTTTATTATTTATTATTAAATATATTTAAGCTTTTCATTGAAGCTGCTCTTTTAGAGAACATTTTCATCTTTGAAAGTACTTACATCTATTGCTGACACTGTGGCCACCAGAAGCCTGGTCGTTTGGTCAATATTACCATTTCTATTAATATTAATTTTACTCAGTATAATTGGGTACCCTTGCAAGAGCCTTAGGTATCTGGCTTTGTATTGTCTGGTGGCAGTGATAACTACCTTATAGTCTGGGCAGAAGGGGGCAAGTGGGTAAATATGTGCCAGCCTTTCCCAGTATATGTGTGTGTGTGTGTGTGTGTGTGTGTGTGTGTGTGTGTGTGTGTGTGTGTGTGTGTGTGTGTGTGTGTGTGTGTGTGTGTGTGTGTGTGTGTGTGTGTCAGCTACTCGGAGCAGAGACACAAAGCACTGATTTCACAGCGAGAGTGCTGGAGGACTTAAATATCTGTGCTTGTGGGGAGCCTTTATTGGGGCTACAGGGAGACAGATATAAAGAAATCTAGACTCCGGCCTGACTGTGTTCCCTGTGTGCGCCTAAGAGAAACTGTGCTTGATTCAGAGAGGTCTACATCTGGAAATACAGAGTATATTCATTTGTCAGGGGTAAGGATTCAGGTTCCTTGATTACTGGCCCAGAGTGGGGACATCACATATTGATGAGCAGTGGTGTGATATTAATTGAACCTCTGTAGCCTGTAGGCATACCTCTCAACTGTACAGATTTTCACAGAATGTCCAGATTTCTGGCTCATATTTTTGGCCTGTTCCTCATAAAATGTGTGTTTTTCTAGCAAATTACTTGGATGATCTGAAGACTTGAAGTCACTAAATAATGACATACATTTGAGTTTCAGAGTTCAAATCCTTCAGAAAATGTATGTTACAACTAACATTGTTACTCTAGCAACTTTATACATTTATAAGAGCAATATTTAAAATATGTCCCTATATTTGGGCCTTTGTTCCCCCATTTTGTTGGGCTTTGTCCAGATTTCATGCACTAAGAAGTTGAGAGGTACTCTTGTATGCAGTTGTCATTAAAGGTGTGTCCCCTCAGCAACCATGAGGTAAACATTTGGAGTTTCATTTCACAACAGTTTTTTTTTTTTGTTTGTTAGTTTAGTTTACTGATGGAAAGCAGACAAAAATGTCAGCAGAGGATTATGGCAAGCTGACAAAGAGCCAGTTGGCCAAGGTATGTGAAGCCATAAGACTGGTGTATGCCAACCTGACTAAAGAGGAAATGATTTCAGCCTTAGTCACAGCTCAGACCAGCAACCAGGAGGATAACTAGTCTGGTGATGGGAATTTGCAGCCCTCAGAAACAGGACAGTTCACCTTTTCCTCAGAGGACTTAAGAAAACATCTGGAGTTAAAGAGACTAGAAACTGGAGGTGAAACATTTGGAATTAGAATCAGCAGAGAAACTGCAGCATTTGGAGACTGAAGAAAATGAGAGACTGTGGCATTTGGAGGCCGTAGAAAATGAGAAGCAGCATCAACATGAGAGGAAGATGCTGACTCTTTGCCAGGGTCATGGAGAAAATGAGAAAGGGAATAACTGAACCCCAGACACAATAAAGGTCAGTAAATTTCTTTCACAGTTTACAGAGGGTGATAATTTTGATAGTTTTATTCATATATTTGAAAGAGTATGTAAACAGTATGATGTTGACCAAGGGCTCTGGGTACAGTTCCTGACCCCCTTACTTGATTGTAACTGATGTTTCTAAATTGTCTGATATTGATTGCTTAAACTATGAAAAATTAAAGAAATGTTTACTTGAATGTTTTGAGTTAACACCTGAAGCATACAGAAAAAAAGTTTTGTGAACATAGACGGAAGGCAGATGAAAGTGTGTGCTATTATATTGCTGAGTTGAGCACTTATTTTCATAGTGGGTGAGTGGGTGTCAGGTCACCACTTCTGAAAGGTTGGGAGACCTTTTTTTGAGGGAACAAGCCTGTTGCACTTTGACTGAGGATATGAGAATCTGCTTGGCAGACCAAGTGTGTAACTCTCCAGATGAGCTGGGAAAAAAGGGAGATGTCTATTAGCAAGCAGGCCATCACTGCAAAGGAAAGGGATACCCAGTGCTGCACTTGGATATAAGGGAACCCATGGTGGGCAGCCTAAACCACTTCAACAGAGTCCAGCAGTAACAGGGGAAATCACTAGTTCAGATGCGAGGCCAGGATCTGGGGTTAAATGTTTTAAATGCAACCACTGGGGCCATGTACCATACAGATATCCACTGAGGCAAGGTGAGGAACTAAAGGTGAGGGAGCCAGTAAGTGGGAATAATAGTATGCCAGTGATAAGTTGTCTGGAGACAACAGGGGTACCAGACTATCACAAGAGGTTATATCCCATCTTAGTGGATGGAAAACAGGCCACTGCTAAGAGATACAGCTTCTGACATAACCATTGTAAAGCCTGCAGTGGTTAAAGAGAAGCAGTACTTGCTTTGGCAGTTCACTCTATTCCGCGCTTTAGGAGGGACCCCATTCCAAATGCCTTTGGCTAGGATCCACCTTGACTGGGAGGGTAGAAAATGAAGAAAGCAAGTAGGTGTGTTTGAGGATATCCCTGCAGATGTCCTGATAGGGAATTTTTTTTGATAATGCAGTAACTTGTGTGCATGGAGTTACACACAGTGAGGCTTGGAGACAGGCATGTGGGTTTGGTAGTCTGGGGGAAAACCAGACAGATGTCACACCTTAGGCCAGGGCTGGTGAGGTGGCTATTTCAGGGAAGTAGCTACCCTTTAGCCATGAGCCTAAAGGTGAGCCACAGCTGCTGGTAGGTACTGATGTTCCCTTGGACACAGTGACTGCAATGGCAGAAGTGAGTGGTAGTACCCAGGCTGACAGTGAGGCACCACTTTCAGAGGATACCAGAATTTTTGTGGAAGGGAAGCTGGAAAGAGTCACAAAAGTAGATCTGAGACAGGCTGACCTCTCAGACCATACATTCCAAGGCTTGAGGGAGGTAGCTAAGGAGGCACTTGATTCTCAAGGAAAGGGGGAATCTGTATACTGGAGCAAAGGTTTTCTGTATAGGGACAGCTAGAGGGAGAGGTAATACAGCAGTTGGTAGTGCCTAGAATGTACCATGTGTCACTTCTAGCTATAGCAGCTCATAATGGCATAACGCATACCAAGAGATGGATTATGAGGAACTTTTATTGGCCCGAGATTGCAAGTGACATAAAAGGTGCTGCAGGACCTGTGAACAGTGCCAAAAAGGTAGGCAAGGCAAGAGACAAGGTTAACGCTCATCTGATCTCTTTGCCTGTGATTGAGGAGCTGTTTTAGAGGGTAGCTATGGATATTGTGGGGCCTCTGAGTACCCCAAGTTTCACAGGGAAGAAGTATATCCAGGTGTTAGTAGATTATGCTACTAGATACCCTGAGGCAGTGGCAGAAGGTGGAAAATGCTTTGTTAAAGATTTTCAGCAGGGCAGGTTTCTGGAAAGAAATGCCAGTTTCATGTCAGACCTTCTGACTTGTCTGTGGAAGTGCTGTGGGGTCAAGCAACTAAATATCACCCCCTACCATCACCAGACTAAGAGAGGTTAAACTCTACACTAAAGACCATGCTATAGGCATTTGCAGACCAGTTTAAGAGAGTGGGACACATATTTTCTCCATCTGCTGTTTGCTTACAGAGAGTTACCCCAGGAATCCATGGGTTTTCACCATATGAGTTGCTGTATGGGCATAGGGTGAGGGGCTCTTTAGATTTAATTTGTGATGACTGGAAGGGTGAGTGTGAATCCCACAAGGAGTCTATTGTGGCATATAGCCTAAACCTCACGAAGGGGCTTAGGGAGTTTATGGGCTTTGCCTAGGAGAATTTGGCAGGAGCCCAACAGCAGAAAAAGGTCTGGTATGACAGGAATGCTAGAGCCCAAGAGTAGGCTGTGGGACAGCAGGTGATGGTTCACATTCTGTCAGATACAATAAGCTGCAGGCAGCTGGGGAAAGACCCTCCATACCATGACAGGTAGGTCCTTGTGCTAAGTATTTTCAGTGGGAGGCAGGAGGAGTCTGAGAAGGATATATGGCTACATCGAGCTAGCCAGCAAACTGCCAAATTACTATGATGGAGCCTAGCTTTGCAGGCATATGACATGACAGTGCAACACTCTTTTAATTTCTCCAAGTGTTTCAGGTTTCTAATACTATGATGAGAAATGGACCCCATTTCTATGTCAAAGTATGATTAAAGTTCATGAAATTAGTATTGTTTCAATCTTTGATGTCACCCACAATGTGCCCAGTAATGACTGCTTCTGCAATTCATATGGGGTTACATGGATTGGTATCATATCTAAATACGATTGTATAGTCTATTTTATAAGACCTGTTACTCCTACTACTATTGGAACTGTCTTTGTATCTTTCTTCCACATTACTCTCATTTGTGCCTGCAGATCCTGATATTTTATGACTTTGTGTCTCTCTGTACACAAGACACTGCAGTCACTGGGTGTGGTGATTTCAATGATCAATGCTACTTTTGTCTTTCTTTCTTGGACTACTATATCCGGTTTTCTAACATCTATCTTTTGAACTGTTGGTAATGGGTGATCCCATGTGATATAAACTTCATAATTTTCTATGATGCTTTGTGGCTCCCAATGTTTTTCAGCCACTTCAATACCATAATGTTTGCACAATCCCCAGTGCAAAGGTCTTGCCACATTATTATGCCTTTTAGTATACAGTCCTTCTACCATTAGTATATCACAACCAGCAACAAGGTGTGCGACTGTTTCCAATTTGGTTTTACAAAACCTACATTTGTCTACTCCACATGTTCAATGGATGTTGTAAACCAACCTTTCATCTTTTGGTTTGAATTCGCCTCTCCTTAACCATTCCTATGTTTGTTCCTGATCAAAATGAGGTTTTTCCAGGAGTTTTCTATACTTGCAGCTATATTTATGGTTTTTCCACATTTATTGCCTTCTCATCTGGTTTTTCACCTTATATTCTTTCTTTTGTTTTTTTGGCACATTCAGTTGCTGCCTGATTTTTATCTACTTCTGGTTTGATTTCCATTCCAGCTTGACACCGATATGCTTTTGCTAAATTAAGCAGAGAAGTCATCTAAGATTTATTCTCCTCATGTTTCAAAACTTTCACTACATTTGGGTCTTGAGAGGTCAGCAGATATGTGTGGAATCCCACGACTGCAGATCTATACATGTAATCAATTTCAAAGAGGCCCATCCCTCCTTCAAAATGGGGAATATATAATCTTGGTATACACTGATTTTTATAAATCATTTGGTGAGCATGAATAATCCTTCTTGTTTTCCTATCTAATCTATCCAACATGTTGTGGGGCCTGTCAATCAATCCAAAACTGTAAGTTAGGACAGTAAGAGCAAATTGGTTTATAGCCTGGATTTTGCTCCTAGATGTCAGCGCTGTTTCCAGAATGAATTTAAGTCTTCTAAAGTATTTCTTACTACGTTTTATTTGCATTTGTTCATGTTTTATTGTTGCTCCTTCATAAATTCCCAAATATTTATACACTCCCTCTTGCTCAAGTTCGTTTATATCACATTTTTGTCCCAAACTGATGTTTTCCTGGTGCTGCAGTTTTCCTGCTTTAAAGGTTGCTTTTGCAAACTTATCTAAACCAAATGACATTCTTTATCATCTGAAAAAGTTTTGACAACCTGCAGCTGTGCTTTCAGATCCTCATCTGATGAACTATACAGTTTTAAATCATCGGCAGAGAAGATGAGAAGTCTTTACACCTTGTTGTTTTCTAGGAGCCAAATTGTAGCCATGGCGTAAGCTGTTAAGTAAATAGCTTAATGGGTTAAGGGCAAAGCAGAATAGCAACAGTGTCAGAGAGTCACGCTGGAATATGCTCCTCTGGATTTTTATCCCTGGGATAATAATCTGTCCTTTATCATGGTTTAATTACAAAGTAGTCTGCCATTGTTTCATTGTCACTGAAATGCAGTCGATCAGTGTAGGGTGTATCTTATACATTTTTAAGCACTCTTTTATCCATGAATGTGGGACACAATCAAATGCTCTTTTTTAGTCAGTCCATGCCATACTTAGAGTCTTCCCTTTTAACAGTTCTCCAGTACGACTTTAACAACAAATGATCCTTTGTTCCATGTGACTTTCTTTTGTTGCCCTTTTGTTCTACTGCCATTATTGAGTTTTCTTCTAAATGGCTATAAACTCTGTCAGCATCAATTCCCATGTATAGTTTATACGATGTCGGATGGCACGTTATCTGTCTGCAGTTTTTAGGGTAGCTTGCAGGCTCACGTTTAAGCATTGTTTTACCTGTTGTTAGTCAGGTTGGTGTCTGTTTGGGGTGAGCATATAAATAGTTCTTACTCATGGTTAAATCTTCATGTAAAGATGTTAATACTTTTAACCAAAGGTTGGGTACTGCATCTGGATCTGGGGTTTTCCACTTAGAGGCTTTTCTTAACTTTATTTCAATCTCTCTGGCTGTTACTTCATCCGATTTCATATCCTGCACCTTTAAACTTCTTATTCTTTCTTTAACTTCTATCCATTTGGCATCTTTGTTATGTTCCACAGGATCTTCATAGATATTTCTCCAAAATTTATACAGTTCCTCTTTTTTGGCAATCTTTCAATTCCTTTTACCTTGTTTCCCAATTCTCTATAAAACTTTTTTGGGTCATCAATAAATTGCTTATTTTGTACTTTTCCTTTATATTTATCTGTGTATCTTCTAAATTTTTCCGCCTGTGCTGAAATTTTGTTTGTTATTTGCAGCAGTACATAATAGATCCTTGCCTGTTCTAATACTGCACATTGCTTTTATCACACCTATCTTTCTTATTATTTTTGTTGATGTATTCCCCCTTCTATAGCCTTCTAACCATGAAACTTCTTATGTTAATTACTTTATAGTTTTCTCTGTTCAATACTTCCATGATGGTATTCAATTTCTCCCCTTCCTTTCCCTTGCTACCCTGTGTTCTTGTGGTAAATCTTTATCAGTTATTAATTTAGCTGCACAGTAATATATTGTGTTTACTTCTGTTATATCGAATGGCTCTCTCTATGGACAGTCCTAATTATTGCATTCATTTGTTTTATCAGACTTCTGACTTTTTGGGTTTTATTGACCTTTTGCAGTCTATTTCTCTCATTTATCTTAATGTATCTATCCATGTCTATTAAATCAAACAACTATTCTCTTAGCTCAGTTTCTTCCAAACTGAGGGCACATCCCTTGTTTAACATTTCCTGTGGGCATTCTATAGAAAGTTCTATAGTATCTTTCTGTGGTACTTTCTCTTCAATTTCATCTTGCGCCATCCGTTGCTCTGTCATATGGGAACTCACTGTCCTATCACTCCTCAACATTGACTGCATAAGAGTTTCCACAGTTCCTTGTTCCTTTCCTTGCTGTCTAGCTTCAAGTGAATGTTTATACTGCTTTCCTATGGAAACCTCCAAAATATATTGATATGGCACCTGACCAATTGCTTCCTGTTCCACTGGTTTCCCCTTAATTTGGATATCCATTGCTCTTTCTTGTTGTGGTGCTTTCTGCATTAGATTTTCTACATTGAATCCTTCACTTTGCAGGTACTCCATAACCTCAGTTTCTATTTCTTTAACTTCAACATTACTAATCTCCTTTTCTACTTTTCCTCTTTGCCTTCTTATTTTTTGTAATGTAAAGTTTTCCCTGTCCGGATTCCTTTGCCTGTATTTCTCTTCAAACGTCTTTGGTGCTGCTCTTTTTGTATTGGTTAGTTTTGCTTTCTCCTTTGCATAAACATTACACCATAATAAATCTCTTTTTCTTTCCCCATGTCCATATTTCTTCTTCAGATGTCTTCTGATCTTCCTGTTTTGCCTTACTTTGGGGATTCACTCCATCACATTGTGATATAACCTGTATTAGACCTTCTACACCAAATCTTTCATTTCACGGGTACTCCATAACTTCAACTTCTATTTTTTTTAACTTCTACTTTAGTAATCTTCTTTTCTACATTCCATCTTTGTGATATTATTTTACTATGAAATTTTCCATATCCGGATGCCTTTGCCTGTATTTCTCCTTGAATATCTTTGGGATTGCCTTCTTTATATTGATAAATTTGGCTTTCTCCTTTGCATAAATATTGCACCATATGAATCTCTTTCTTACCCATGTCCATATTTCTTTTTTATACTTTTCAGATATGTCTAGGGTTTGTTGTTTATATTTTCATACTTCCTCAGATGCTTCTTTTTCCAAACAGATCAAAGTTTCTTGATCTATATACTGTTTTTCACAAATCTGTTGTATTAATGAACGCAAATTTTCATTTGAAGCTTCGGACAGTTTTTCTTGTGAAAGTATTTTTCTTTCCTCTAATTTCTCTCTTAATCATTTTGTATAGCTTGTTTCTCAAAATTCTGGGCTTTTTGCATAATAGCAACAATACATAATTTCTTTCTTATCTTCAATAGTCTACTCTATCGTCTTCTTTGGCCTATTAGTTTTTGTGATTTTTGTGGACTGCTACTTCCTTTTTCAATAGGGGACCATCCTCCCCCTGGGCCTGGTCTGGCCACATTGTAGAAATGTTTTTGCATTTTGAGGATTCTTTACTGTCATTTTTTCCAGTCCTGGCACCAGTGCTCCTACCAGGATTGGGCACTTTTTTTATCCTGGGTCTTGTGCACCTAGCTATCTCTTTTAGTTTTTGACCTACTTCTGTCCATGATATATGTTATATAAATACAGTCTATATACCAGTGTCATCTTGGTGAGATTGCGTGAAAACAGAGTCCACCTCGTGAAGGTACTCACCAAGATTTGAGGATGAATTAAATTTCAGCACTACTACTCTCCTTTTTGCAGCACTTTAGTTGTTCAGCAATGCCTATGCAGATGGGTTCTCAAGATAGGGGGTGGGTTAATGTATTCCCAGATAGGTTCATTCCTCTCAAGCAACATTTCTCAAGGGTCACTTGAAAAACTAGCTTGAGTCTTCAAAGGAGGGAGAAATGTGATGATGTGAGGTACTGCCAGCTATACCAGGAGAAGTAGGGGAGTGGATGTGTAATATATGCCAGCACAGCTAGCTGGAATTTAGTATAGACGTATATCTTATTTGTATATTAAACTGATTTGTACAAATGCTTGTGCTGAAAATGGATTTGTAAAGATGCTTGTGTTAAAAATTTAACAACAGTGGGTCGTGATTGTATTGTAACTGAAATAAATTATATGTTAACAGAGGTTTCTTAAGAGAAGAGGCTAAGCTCAGCACCAGGTAACTTTGGAAAATAGTAAGACATTAAATTACTGGTCCTAGGCCATAAAGATGTTATCTCACAGTTTTGAATCAAGCCGAAGATGGAATGTCTGTAAGAACCAGTATTTGTTAGTCTCTGTAGGAGAAGTAGAAATGTGTAATTGTTTTACGACTTCCAGAAGTTGCACTAGATCTAAGCAATGCTTTTGCATGTGTATTATTGACATCTAGGTGCTAAGTCCTGGCAATTTTTAGCAATGTGGGGGGGTGGTGCATGGGAACCAGAAGTCCGATGACTAGGTGTATGTGATGTCATTCTGTACAGAAATAATGTTTTAATATTAGGTGAGACAGACATCTCAGGGCAGTCTGTTTGTTGGAAGCTGACATAGAAGGATCCCTCACCTACTTCATCTTGCCTTGTTCTATTAAGTAAGTAGGAATAGTAATTCTTTAGATCAGTCAGGAAATATAGTGAGAACAGTTGAGTATTGTTTTTCTGTAAGTGTGTGAATCTTCCCAGCTGTGCTATTTTTAATATTTCCTGTGACTGAAACTCTGTTGTTTACTGTTCATAGGTTCATAGGTGTTTACTAGGCTAATGACCACAAGAGCCTTTTTAAGCTGAGCCATGCATCCCAAATCTTTGACAAGTTCTGATACCCTTGATAAGTGTAAGCGTGGGCCTGGGAGAGTAACCATTCACAGGTTACCTGTGCCCATTAGAGATATAGGTGCCAAACCAGGGATGAATTTCAGGTTTCCCATCCAATTGTCCAAGTTGCACTTGAACTGGGTTAGGGAAGAGCTCTGCTTCATATTGATGGGGAGCCTGTTCCATAGTCAGGGTAGTCTCTGGGATATATACCTATCTCTCCAGCAAGTCCTACTTATATCACAGGCAAGGTTTAAGTCTTTAGAATGGGTAATTCTGGTGATGTTTGTTTTGTTGATATGCAGGAAGTCCATCAGAGTGGTGTCTGAGAATGCCCTGTATGCCAGGTATAGATCTCCCCTCAAAAGCCTGTAGGAAATAGAATACAGGGATATGGCCTTGAGGCGGTCTGCATAGGAATTTTTACTTACACCCTGTATTCTTTTAGTGAGAATCCTCTGTGGACATTCCAATTGTTGGATATGCCTGGGTAGGTACATACCAAAGGTGGCACTGTACTCGATGATAGGTCTGATGAATGCTGAACACAGTGGAACAATGACTTCCTTGGACTTAAATGCCATATCTTTGTTTATAAGTTGTGCAACATAGAATGATTTCATCACCACTGTAGACATGTGATGGTCAAAGGCGAGATTGTTATCTATGTGTTTCCCTAAGTTCCTGACTACTGGGTTAACTCTAACGGATGTTTTGTCAATATGATAGTTACCACGGATGGATGACTTCCCAAAGGATACTTTTTTTATTTTATTTTATTTATTTAACATTTGTTAACCAGGAAAGTCCGACTTGGAATGAAGCCAATTTTCAGCGGAGGCCCAGGGAGAAATTCTCCAGATGCATGTCTTTATAATACTATTCATTCATAATACATTCATTGTGATACTATTATGCATTTCTTGGCATTTAGTTTTAGTCCATGGCTGTGACACCAGCTGTTTGTCTGTGTTAGCCCCTCCTGTAGAACATTTATGTCAGTGTGAGATTCAATAACAGCTCCTAATTTGCAATCATCTGCAAATTTAATCAGCCAGAGACCACTGACATTGGTCTTGACTTCTGAGAAGTAAATGCCAAAAAGGAGAGGTCCAAGGACTGATCTCTGAGGGACACCACTTGCGATTAGACTCTTTGTAGAGGTGGACTCCCCAATTCTAACTTCCTGGGTCCTGTCTGTGAGCTAGCTGGCTATTCACCGGGTGACATACATGTTTGTACCTGACCTCTTGAATTTGTCAACAATGCCAATGTATTGTGTCAAATGCCTTGGCCAGATCAAGGTAGGCAGTCTGAACGATTTTGCCCTCATCCATTGCTTTGGTGACCTTCTCAAAAAGTCCATCAGGTTGAGTAGGCATTATCTGCCCTTGATGAAACCAAACTGGGTTGGATCCAGTGTCTGGAGGTTTGCTATTTCTCAGTTGATCATCTCCATGATAATTATTTCCATGGCTTTGCATATAAGACTGTGTGGGACTTATGGATCTGTAGTCTCCAGGGTCTGTAGATGGCCCATCTTTGTGCAGAGGGATGACTGTTGCTGTTCTCCATTCATGAAGCATGAAGTCGGTTTGGAGGCTACAGTTAAGCAGTAATTCCAGAGGCCCTGATAGATCATGTTTCATGCTATTTAGAAGGCATCCTGGAATACTGTCTGGGCCCATTGATGAAGTGTTCTTGGTCTTAGCGAGAAAATTAAGGACCTCTTTTCTGGTGATAGAAGGGGTGCTATATTTGATGATATTTCCTGAGGGAAGGTTGAGGGGAAGAGGGGGCAAAGTTGGGGCTGAATTTATCACCCAGGCGGTTTGCTCTATCTTCTGGCTCAGTATAGGTGGCTTCATTTACAATGAGCTCTGCATACAATTGTGTATTGCCTTTGAGGTTGTGGACATAGCTAAATAATGCTTTGTGATTGTCCTTGGCCTGGAAGGCCAAATTTACCTCAAATTTGGCTTTGGTAAACTTTTTTTATCCTCTGAGTTGTTTGTTTAGTTTGATTAGAGTGCTTTTATCCTTCTGGGTGCTGCATCTGCTAATTTTTGCCATTAATTTTCTTCCTCCTGTTTATACAGCCTATTGAGTTTGTGATACCACCAGGGTGGCTTGTTTTTTGAGTTAGTTTGGTACTTTTTCCTGGTGGGTACAGCAGCCTCTAGGCAGCTATTAACATGCTTGAACAGGGTTTCTCTGACCAGTTCTGCATATGGAGCAGTGTTTTCTGGGTTTATGGGGGCTTGACATTTTGCCAGGTTCTCACTTAAAAGCAGAAGTTAGCCTTAGAATAGATCCTGAATATTCCAGGTCTAGCTGGGGATCCAGGTTTTATTTTTACTTCAAAGAAGACCATTTTGAGGTCTGACCTTACCAGGGAAGGCATTACAGTAGGGGGTGTGCAGCACTCTCCCATATTAGTGAGGAACAGATCCAGTATGGTTGCACCCCTGGTTGGTGTATTGACTCTCTGGTCCAGGGAGTTTGTGTTTACAAAATTCAGGAATCTCTGTGCATGTATGTTTGGTGTCGTATATGATTCCCATTTAATAGTGGGGTAATTAAAGTCACCCATGAATATGATATTGGATTAGATGGTTAGTGTTTTTAATAAGTTTAAATACATGGTATGGGTTTGCTGGGTCATAGAGAGGGACTTATAGCTTGCAAGGAAGTGTTATTGGATTTTGCTTATGGTGATTTTTGCATGGACCAGCTCAAGTGCATTGTCCTGTTTGACCAGCCTTGAAGTATATTTATTTTTGATGTAAATGGAGACACCTCCACCTTTAGCTACTGCCTGTGAAGTAGCTGACCTAAATGTGTGGAACGCATCATAATCCTGCACTGTTGGTGTGCTCTCCGTGGCTTTAAACCATGTCTCAGTGACTGCACATATGTCAGCATTGTCTAAGGTAAAGAGAGCTTCTAGAGAGTAGTGCTTTTTGTTTAGACTCCTAGCATTGAGCAGTAATACCTTTGGATTTTTTTGGTTTTGATTTGCTATGTTGGAAGTACTTTCAGTTTGGCATTGCCTAAAAAGGGAACTATGGGGAAGACAGTGTTTTATCTAATATCCAGAAGCCTAGAGGGAGAGGTGCAGACAATCCCTGGCAAATCAGCGTGGTCTGTTGACCATCTCCTTCCATGCTGACAAATATTTCACCCCCTTAGAATCATGCCAGAAATTAAGCCAATTATTAAAGTCAATCATCTTTTGTTCATATTTTGGCATCATTCTTAGAGAAGGTAAAATACTGCTCAATGCTAGTATCATACCAGCTTGAAACACATATTCCAAGAGTTTCATGATGTCTATCTTCATATAGTCTAGGGAGGTACATCTCAGATCATTTACTCCCACATGGACTATGACTGAGGTGGTCCAATGACCTGAATGCATGCATAATGTAGGAGGTCTTTGTGGTTTAGAAAGGTCACATTTAATTGTCTCAGTATATGTGGGTTGATATGTTTGCTTTGACTTCTGCATGATGGGTGGAGCATGTGTACTACTGACAACCTTATTGACATTAGGAGTACTTTTATGTGAGAACTTTGCCTCCAGTGATATTGTTTAAATACATCTCTCACATACCATATCAGTTTGTTTGAGAATTAGCTGGTTGTCAGTAAACATGAGGCAATTTCTACACTAGATTCCCTTAGGATGTCCATATCCACCAAACTGGTAACGGAGACAGTAGGAAAGTGTATATCCATGACAAAAGACCCTTATTTACTGATTAGACAGTTGGAGTGAGAATATCAGTCACTGTCAGGAGTATCCAGTTTGCAACTATGGGGACAGTGCTTGTCACTGCAAACTAGTTGTGCTATGAGCAACAACAATGTTACCTAAAACTGTATTTCAAGTGATTTTAATAAATGTTCATTCTTTCAATAAAAAGAGGAATCTTTTAAATCACCAAAAGTTGCTGCCAGATGAGGTGAATATCAGCATGGTTTAATGACTTCTCTGAAGGACTGAAATGCAGGAGTACAGCTCCCCTCTCCGGTATAATACTCCAGTATTAATACTGAACATAAATGTAGGCATCAAGTGTGGGGGCTAGAATACAAAATATGATGTTAGAATAAGATAGTGCAAAAGATTAAGGCTCTAAACTGTTAATGAGCTGCTTCCTGTAGATAACAGTACAGGGTTTGATTCCTTCCACCTCTACTTGCCTTTTACGTGATTCCAAGAAAGTCACTTAAACAGACAGTACACCCAGGTCATCAGTGAAAAGGGGCACTTTTGTATAATGGATGTATCTGCTTAACAAATATATAAAAATAATAATAAAATAAAAAGTGTTCCTGGTATCATATGCCAGGCAAAGTAAGTCATTAATAAATTTTGATAGTGGTACATGAATATCCAAAACAATTACATTTTCTGTATTTCTAAAATCATGTCTCAAGCAAATAAGTTCTACAAGAAGATTTCTTGCCAATTATAGTCTACTTGAAATTGTCTGACAATTGTTCGCAGTTTGGATCAGAAGAGTTTTAATGTTTATTAAACAAATCAGAATAATGCATTGCACATGTTCACTTGGGAACACATGACAACATATTAATATGTACCTGCAATACAATTCAGTGCAACAAAACAAAAAAAAATAAGGAAAAGAAAACAAAAAACAGAGAGGAAGAGAGAGAGCCAGAGACCACCAGTGTAGACTTACTGATTTATTGTCTTTAATAATGTAAAAGTTCATACTCATTTGTAAGTACCAAAAAAGTCATTACTATGAAGCACATGAAGAAAAAAAATCAAAACATCACTCAATGTGTTTTTTAAAATGGTGAAAAAGGGAGTACATGTGACACTATTAAATTAATGTTTTAAAGGCTTAGTTTTTAAAATGCTTTTACAATTTAAAATTGATTCATTGGCAATAATTCATCTTTGTTTCACATTCAAACATCTTCTGTTTTAAAAAAATGCTTCATTATCACCTCCCTTTATTCCAAAGCAAATGAAGTTGATAACAAAACTGTGTACTTTTTAAACTTCACAGATACCTTTGAGTAGCTGTGCAAAGCATTATTCTCATTTTGTCCTCTATGAATAATGTTCATAAATCTGATTTCTAAACCTTCTTCCAGATCTTTGTCAAACTGTTCTTTCTAAGCTTTTATTATTAAAATGGTAATTCATCTGAAAGGACATTTTGGCACAGTTAATATGGCAGTGAGTATCTTTAATACATATGACTTTTTCAAATGTTTAAATTTTACCCCATGGAAGTCAGTTGGTAAGGGACCATTTTACTTTAGTTCAGTAGTGATTTTGACTTTTTATACATGGAGGATTATTTAGAAGATGGGAAGCATAAAAGAAAAATGGTTAGCATGAATGTATGGGCTGTAAATGTTTAGGTATAGTCTGTCATGAATTATTTGTACCTCTACAGCCTGCTGGATAGTTTGTTTTGTACATGTACATCAAACTTGAGTTCACTGTCCAAAATGATACAAAGAACTTTTAAAAACTGCTTAGCTTGAAGGAATGAATGATATAAGGAGGTAAAATGTAAACAAAGATCAGCTAAGCTAAGCTCATCAGATAAGTTAAATTCTACCCAAAGCACAAGTTTTTACCTGAAGTATCTGGAAATTTAGGATTCATGTATACAATGACATATCACAAGTGAGATGGTGAGGGAAACAGAGCAGACATTTTCAAAAAGCAATGGGACTATAGGAAATCAACAGCTAATACATATGATAACTAAGCATATTTTTATTATAGCTGAGAGGGACAGTTTAAAAATCAACAAAGACAAAGGTCACATGTTTTAGTCCAGATATTAATGGGTGTAGATGAAGAGGAGATTGAGAATTTAGATATTACACTGCTTTTCATTTTTTCACAAGTTATTGGGTGGTGCAGGTACGAGTCTTTTTAGTATACATGATTTGAATTGTTTCTTTTCTTGTTTTTCTGGTTTGTAATTATTATTACTTGCAGTTTACTATTATGATCCTGATGTGATTCCCAACTTATCTAATGTGGATAGAAACTTAAGAAGTCTTCATAGTTTCTTAGTCTCAAAATCTAAATTTCCTGTCTTTAGGTCTGTAGGGCCAAGCCAGAATACAGATTCCATGGTGGTTGAGTATGATAGAGGACCAATCTATATATCTAGTGAATTCTTAATCATATTCACAAATGTTCTGTGTCTAATACTCAATGAGAACTGGTTGCACATCTTTACAATAGCTTGGGCAAGAAGCCAAGACCATTTAAATGTTCTGCACTCAACTAGTTTATAAGCTAAATTACTACCACCAGGAGAGTTCTATTATTAAATGTTATAAAACCTTCCTTTAATAAAACAATAGCATGCATAATGAAGACCCAAATGTTGCAACATTTTTGGATAAGATATTCTGACATGCAGGGAATCTTTTAATAAACTCTCTTTGAGTACTTTATTTGATAGCAATTGCCTTTTATTATAACAAGGAAACATAGAACTGTGCACTGCTATAGGCCTGAAATAAGTAGGGCACATTTTTGTTAGGAAAACTGAAGAACTGGTAGAAAGACTTTTAAAATAAGAAAAGCAACCATTATTGTTTTGCTTCTAATCATAGCAGAGTGTTTCTTAAAGGTCACATTTTGCTAATTATGATTCCCAAACCCTTATGTAAGACCTTTATTGACTTGACTGGAAAATTACGTGTCAGTCTATGTACACTCCACTGAATTTAATGTAATTTATACTGCAACAATTTTCACCTAACCAAATTGATAAAAACATGAAATATATTATTTAATGATGCACAATTCTCCTTGTTTGTTATAAAAGCACCAACTTTAATATTTACATATATAGATGTCTACTAGACAGATGCAAGAATGAAAAGACCATGATGAATAATGAATAACTGATGACTCAAAGCCCTGTCAGAATCCTATAGACTGCTAAGAGGTCACCTGTGTCTGGAATGCAAAGCATCCTCTGACACATTCCTGATGTATTTATTGCACATCAGTAAGTCAAATATAATCAGAAATAACAAACCAAAATAAGACCAAGAACCAACAAGGCAAACCAAGATGTAACCTGAAGAGAGCACCACCAGCAGCAAAGATAACCACAAGGTCCTCTTTATTGAAACCAATTGAGTGCTTTCGTATGAATGTAACAAAACGTCATCAGAATCATCAAACACTTCACACAGCCACAATTAAATAACCCTCCCGACAAGTTGCATGTTTAAAATACACACCCACCTAAAACAATGTTTACTTTAAAAATAAAATACCCACTGCAATACAAAAAACTAAACATACATACTCAATATAAAACACATTACAAAATCAATATAAAACACATTACAAAAATATATATATGTGTGTATATATATATATATATATATATATATATATATATATATATATATAAACATTTCCACACATAATATGACATTAATCTAAGCACACTGGCTATAGAAACAGACTCATTTAAACCAGGGGGGGACTGTGGCATTTAATTTTAGTTGCCAATACTATTTTTTGCGTTCTAATAAATTGATCCATGGTCCCCCCAATATGCTCTGATGAACCATATCAATGCAAAAAAATGAAAATTCATGTTCAGGGTTCCCTTCAAGATGGCAAAATAGCAAATTAGTACTTCTCCTGTGCTTGATGTCATCAATATGTTCATAAATTCTTTCCTTAAAAAGATGGACTGTCTTACCAATGTAAAAATAGGACATTTTTTTACACAGGGCTAAATAAACAATGCTCCAAGATTTACAAGTGCAATGGAAATTCATTCTGATACAAATATTGTTCACAAAAACCTCTGTGCTTTCCAGGATATGTGGGCACTGTGAACACGTGCCACATTTAAAAGTACCCCATCTCTTCCCACTAAAAGTTACGAAAGGTGTGTCATTGTTTTCTAACAAATTCTTACTACATTTATTTATTTATTATTTATTTGCAGTTTGTTTACCAGGATAGTACACTGGGCCTCAAGAAGCCTGTTTTCAATGGAGTCCTGGGGAGAAAAGCCCCAGAAAAATATGAATACATAGTATACAAAAAGTACAAATCTTTAGTACACATTTCTAATAAACATTACAGTGATGATAAAGAACAAATGAACACAATTTTGAATTACAAGAATTGTATCAGATTTGTTTTTTTGTAGCATAGTGTAATTATTAGTCATTGGTCATAAATATCACTAGTGGTGGAGAAACTAAGGAGGCAGAGGTAGCACAAGAATATAAAAATGTAGGAAGAAAGTATAGTCAGTATTAGGTAGGATGGGAGCAAGAGCATGTCCATTGTAAAGTAAGTGTGAGTGCAGTGAGGATTTGAACAAGGAGAGATTGCTAGTGGTGCAGATGGGAGAAGGGAGAGAGTTCCAAAGGCAAGCTAGAGAGAAGGACATGAGGTGATTCCCAGCTGGACATGTGGGTTTGTGCAATTTAATAAGGTTTTGACAATTTGATAGATTTGACATCTAGCTCGCCTGTGCACAAACTTAGGTGTCTTACCCAAAATGTTGATTGTTGCATCAAAAGGCTTTAAAAATATCCCAATTTTGTTTGGTAATTCCTTGAATATAGGAATATTCAGTGGTATAAGTGGTGATAAATGCACAAGAATATCCATCAACTCTCTGGTTTTGGACCTCTACTTGATGCCCCTTAGCAGCTAGGATAGGTGTGATATGCCCCTGACTCCTTTTTGTTGAAACTTCTTCATAAATAGCCATAATTATATCCAGGTGATAACTACTAGCCACAAACATCTCCCTTAACTTAATGCTTTCTTCCCGGGACTGGGCATCATCTGATATCATACAGGCTAACCTAACATATTGTCCTTTTATTATTCCTCTTTTTTTGGTTGGATGACAACTACTATAGTGTAATAAACTGTTGGAATAAGTCTCCTTTCTAAAAATAATACTCTGTATTAATTTATTGGTGTCATCCTTGTAAATTATGACATCTAAATAACTAATCCTTTTGGTACTGTAGTGGTGGGTAAACATCAAAAATCAAATGGTTGAAAGTAAATAATCGATAAATTTATTTGTGTCCACTTCACTTATATCCCAAGCAATAAAAATATAATCCAAAAACCTGGTATATGAGTGCCAGGCTGGTATATTTTCTTGATTAAATACAAAACTTTTTTCCCATTGCAGTAAAAAATGTTTGCGAATATTGGGCAGCAGCTAGCGTCCATCACAACTCCCCTCCTTTGTTAAAAGCACTGACTGTCTAAACAAATTAAATTATTTTTAAGTACCATATCCAAAAAAGCATCAAGCACATTGATTTCAATGGCACTAAAAGCCCCTGACTCATGTATAAATTCATGAAACATCTCCATGCCCACATCCTGTGGAATTACATTAAATAAATTAACATAATAATCAGAAATACTCATTCTAGGGATCTAAGCCTCTTTTGCAACATAAACAGAACAGCTTGGAAGGACAGGTATATTTCATAGAGTAGACTACTGCTGTGGAACAGACTCTCCATCCACATAAGTTCATACATGTCCATTTGCAAGCAGAAATTAGATCTATGGATGGAAAAGAGAAAATTTACCCCAGAACTGTCCCTGGTACTACTAATGGACAGAGGCAACTCCCAAATGCTTTATACCATGTATGGATCCCCTCAAAGTATCTATGGTATGATTTCAGTTATTCTCATTTGGGATAATATATAATTACAGACCATGGGATGGGTAATGCCAATCTATAACCAAGTGGGATAGTTTATTTCAAGCACAAAATGGGAAATTGTCTAGGCTTAAAAATGGCCCCCAAAAGCAGCTAGCTTAGTACTTACCCATGAACCTATAAAATGGCCCCAAGTATGTATCCTTAAGGTACCCCAAAAATAGAAGTTATGTTCTTACCATAACGTTCCATGTTAGTTGTCTTCTTCTCGCCTTCTTTCTTGCTGGATGGGTTCGGAGCCGACCTCGGCCCATCGCCACTCTAAAGCTCGAGAGTTGGTTCCACCGGCTCGAGGCTCCCCTTATATCCCACAATGCTAGGCGAGAATTACCTCAGATCTCGTTTGTGAGCTAGGCCCAGCTAATAATATAACCAGAAAAACTGGAAAAAGAATCCACCTCTATAAACAAGGAGAAGAGGAAAGGTGACCTAAAGCCTGATCTAGGAAAATATGCACAGCAGAGCATATACCTATAGCAAAGAGGTGGTAGAAAGAGAGGTCACAATCAAACTCCTCTAGGTCTGTCCAGGCCAGGGGGAAGGAGGGTGGGACGCAAGAAAGAAGGTGAGAAGAAGACAACTAACATGGAACGTTATGGTAAGAACATAACTTCTATATGTTAAGTTGTCTATCTCGCCTTCATTCTTGCTGGATGGGACCGCATCCCTAGCACCTTGTCCCAGGTGGCCTAACGGAACAGACTCTTGAGAACAGTGGAACCAAAGTTAGCTCTATGCCTAGAAGCTAAATCCAACTTATAATGAGAAATGAAAGTGTGAGAAGTAGCCCAAGTAGCCGCTGCACAAATGGTGTCAATAGGCAGTCTGTCTTGGAAGGCTATAGAAGTAGCCAAAGCTCTGGTGGAATGGGCTTTAGGTTTGTTAGGCAGCTTTTGGTGTCTAATTTCATAAACAAGGGAAATCAGAGATGTTAGCCATCTAGATAATGATACCTTTGAAACTGAAAGTCCCTTTCTGCCTTCTGCATAGGAGACAAACAGCTGGTCAGATTTTCTGAATTGTTTGATTCTATCCAAATAGTACCTTAACTGACAATGAACATCTAGCCAGTGTAATTTTTGTTCAGACCTATTGGAATATTCTGGAAAAGGAGGTCAATGCTTTGATTTAGGTTAGACGCCGAGGCTATCTTAGGCAAAAAAGACGGGTTGGTTCGTAAAGACACCCTGTCCTTATGGAACAACAGATAAGGAGGTCGACAGCTGAGTGCATGAAGTTCTGAAACTCTTCTAGCTGAAGTAATAGCTACCAGAAAGAGAGTCTTCCATGATAGCAATTTTAAAGAACAGGAGGCTGCAGGTTCGAAAGGGGGAAGAATCAAAGAACTAAGAACTAAATTTAGGTCCCAAGGAGGAGGAGGATTTCTTATAGGAGGTCTGAGTAGAAAAACTCCTTTCAAAAAGGCTTTGCAAAGCTTGTGGGACATTATGGCAGACTCTGAAATACCCACATGAAAATTAGAAATAGCTGCCAGTTGAACTTTAAGAGTAGAAGGAGATGAACCTGCATGGAAGAGTTCAGCTAGAAAATCAAGGACCATTTGGATGGAAGCAGTGAAAGGATCTATGTCCCTTCCTTGAGCCCAATAGGCAAAACGTTTCCACTTACTCAAATAAATCTTTCTAGTGGAAGATTTATGGGAAGCTATCAAAATATCTCGAACAGAGTGAGATATTTGAGGAAGCCTGGCTAAGGTTGGAATTGGAGGAACCAAGCAGTGAGGTTCAGAGAGGGAAGGGCGATGAAACTGACCCGACTGATGGATCAAAAGATCTGGAACTAGGTCCAGATGCCAAGGTCGCTCAACAGAAAATGATGCAGAAAGGGGAACCAAACCTGTCGAGGCCAGTAAGGAGCAATGAGGATCAACGAGGCCTTCTGAGCGATAGCTTTCTGTATCACTTGAGAGATTAGTGGGAAGGGGAAATGCATACAGAAGTCCCCGGGGCCAAACTTGGACTAGAGCGTCTCTGCTGGGCTGGCCTGGTAAAGGGAATAGGGTGAAATAATCTCTGCACTTGCTGTTTTGGGGAGTAGCAAAAAGGTCGCAGCAAGGCTGACCCCACTTGAGAAAAATTTCTCTCAACAGAGTCTTTCAGAGACCACTCGTGAGGCATGAGGATAGCTCTGCTCAACTTGTCCGCGATTTGATTGGACTTCCGGGATGTGCGTTGCTATCAGAAACCGCTGAGAAGAAATCGCCCATTGCCACAGTCTGAGTGCTTCCGACACAGGTAGGACCTGGTTCCGCCTTGTTTGTTGATATACCACACTACGGACATATTGTCCGTCTGGATTGCTATCGTTCCCAAGGGAAGAGAGTCTTGAAGGGCTTGCAACGCTAAAAGCACTGCTCTCATCTCTAGAACATTTATGTGCAAGTGGCATTCTTCTGGTTGCCATGTGCCCTGGACAGTTCTGCCCTGATAATGCCCCCACCCGATCAGGGAGGCGTCCGTTGTCAGTGTAGCAACCGGAGGGGGAGGAACAAAGGGTCTTCCCAATAAGAGCTGAGGGGAAGACATCCACCATAGAAGATGATTCCTGCATATTTGCGTGATCATAATGGTGTGGGACATCGGAAGTTGCTGGTATGACCATTGTGTGAAGAGCATCCATTGAAGGATTCTCATGTGGAATCTGGCTAACGGAAGCAAAGGAATGGCAGCCGCCATAATCCCCAATACTTTCAGAACTAACCTGGCTTTGACTCTGTTGCTGCTGAAGATGAGCGAGACCAGTTTTTGTATGTCTGTTATTCTCTGATCTGTTAGCCTCGCAGACATGTTGACTGTGTCTAGAATTGCCTATGAAGGTAATAACACGACAAGGCGACAAAACAGACTTTTCGTAATTTATTGAAATGCCTAAATTTTGACAAATGCGAAAGGTGTAGTCCCTGGCCAATAGAAGAAGATGCTTGGTGGGAGCTGTGAGGAGCCAGTCGTCCAAATATGGAAACACCTGGAATCCTTGACGTCTCAGGTGAGAAGCTACCACTGCCATGCATTTGGTAAACACCCGGGGGGGCAGTGGTGAGACCAAAGGGCAGGGCCCTGAATTGAAAATGACTGGTTCCCAGCCTGAAGCGGAGGAATCTTCTGGAGCGCCTGTTCATTTTATGTGATAGTACGCATCCTGAAGGTCTATAGAGCACATCCAGTTTCCTTTTCCCAATAGGGGAAGGATGGACTGAAGCGTGACCATCCGAAATCTTCTTTTCTTGACTGACTTGTTCAAGATACTGAGATCCAAAATTGGTCTCCAGTCCCCTGTTTTCTTTGGAACTAAAAAGAACCTCGAGTAGATTCCGGATCCTTGCTGGTCTGCTGGAACTGGCTGAATTGCTCTTTTACAAGCAGCTTTGAAATTTCCAAAGCTGCAAGATCCCTTTGAGCGGGTGGCACATCTGGAAGGGATTTTTTTGATTGATTTGGAATGCGAGCAAAGGGGATGGAATAGCCTTCGGAAATGATGGACTGTACCCATTTGTCTTGAGTCAGGGATAGCCAGGCTTCTGGGTACAGTGACAATCTTCCCCGACTGCCTCGAAGGTGGGCAGTCGGGCAACACCTTAGGGATGCTGAAAGGACTTATCAGATAAGGCTTCTCGATTGTCCTGGTTCTGCGGACCCCTGCCTCTAGGGCGACGTCTACCATTGTTGTTCCCGCCTCTGCCTCTGGCGGGAACCGACTCTGTGCGTCAGGCGAAGACCCTTGAGATTGTTTGCGGAACCACATTTTCCCACTTTTCTGACCTTTGGGGTAAGGCCTAGAAGGAGTAGAAAAACGGACTCCGACGGCAGAAAGAGTCTTGCCATCTGTCTCGCACCTAGTCAAGGTTTCTTTCACTTGAGGACCAAAAAGAGATGATCCATCGAATGGGGAATTAGTGAATGACGTTTTAAAGGGGTCCGCAAAGTTGCATAGCCACATCCAGGCATGCCTACGTAAGGTACAAAACAAAGCCAGCAAGCTGAGAAGGTGGAAAAACTGTTTAATTCAACCCAAGGAACAAATCCTATGGGTTATAGAAACACAATAAATCCAAACCGGTTTCGGCTCCACAGAGCCTTCTTCAGTGGATACAAATAAGAATGAGAACAATGCATTAAAAGAACATCTCATTAAATATGTGTATGCACACCTAACACATAACAGTGTAACCAATCAGAACAAGACATTAATCAATTAAACAAAACATTAAAATTGGTCATTAAGACCAGGTGGAAACAGAGCTCCCAGTTTGACTATCCATTTTTCTCTAAAAATTAAGTAACTCATGCCAACCATCTTTATCTTTACAAATCCCACTAATGTGATCAATGACCACAAATTTAAAGTTAGCAGTAGTATGCTTTAAAGTGTGTTTGAATAATGCATTATTGGGACGTTTATTTTTAATAGCACTTAGATGTTCACATATTCTTAAGCGAAAAGCTCGAGAAGTTTGTCCCACATAAAATGCTAGACACGTGCAGGTCACCAAATAGATGACCCACTTAGTGCTACAATTAGCCCATAGCTTGATTTCAAAAACCTGAGAAGTATTTTTACTGGTAAACTCTGAAGTATTGGAGACCCGCATGCAATATGCACAATGGCCACAAGCAAAGCAACCCACTATGGGACCTCCAGTCAAGGAAATTTGATGGCTACCTATGGGATTGCCAACACACTTTTTGTAATGGCTGAGTCTGGAACCTATGGATCTTCCCTTTCTAAACGAGAAAAGACATCTATCCATAAGAAAGGGATGCAGTCTGTCTTGCCAACAGGACATTCCAATGTCTCTGAATAATGTTCATAAAGCCTTGAGTATTGCGTCCATAAGTTGTGACAAGGCGTAAAGGCTGTATATCCACATTGTTATTACGATGTTTATATCGTAATAAATCTGACCTATTGAAATTGGCAGCCCATTGTTTGGCCTGATTGATGATCCCTGGACGATAGCCCCTCTCTAAAAATCTATAAGCCAAATCATCACGTGTTTCAATATAAGATGCCTGGTTAGAACAGATCCTCTTAGCTCTAAGAAATTGTGATTTGGGTATATTTTGGATGATATGTTGTGGGTGGAGGCTCGAAGCATGTAATAGAGAATTGTATTCAGGAAATTTTCTAAAAATAGTAGTGGACAATGTATTGTCAGGGTTCCTAGTAATTTCCACATCCAGAAAACGTATTTTGAGTCTGTGGAAAGACATTTTGAATTCAATGCCCCATACATTGTTGTTAAGATAATTAAGAAATTCCCTGAGATACTCCTCATCCGCCCTCCACACCAACCAACAATCATCCAAATATCGGTGCCAAATGTCCATTTCACACATATAGATGCTATGATTTGGGTCATATATGATGATCTCCTCAATATATGCCATGAAGAGATCAGCATAAATGGGTGCAAAAGATGCACCCATTGCCGTCCCTTTCTTTTGCCAAAAACACTGATTTTGAAAGTAAAAAACATTGCTAGTAAGCACATATTCCGTAAGGCATATCAAAAAGGTGTTAAATCCTGGTTTGTAAAGCCCTGATCTATTAAGCCAATAATCCAAAGCCTGCAGGCCTGCCCAATGTGGTATATTGGTGTATAGAGAAGTAATATCTAAAGTACACAATAACTAACTAGGTTCAAGTTATGTATCATTTATAATGTCCAAAAATTGAGTAGTATCTTGGATTCTCGATCTAATGTATGGAAGCAAAGGTTTAAGATGGAAAGTCAAATATTCTGAGAGGGGTTCAGTGATAGACCCATGTCCAGAGACAATGGGTCTACCCGGTGGATTCGTGGCATGTTTATGTATCTTAGGCAAAAGGTAGAGATACTGCTTTTTAGGGGATTTGACCATCAGTTGTTCCTTAGTATGTGTTGTAATGATCCCCTCCTCCACTGCTTGTGTCAAAAACTGACCAATTTTGTGATGAAATTGGGTAGATGGATCCAAAGGCATATACATGTAATAGTCACCATCCCCCAATTGTCTCATAGCCTCCTGATTGTAGGCTGCCTCATCTAAAACCACCACCGCTCCCCCTTTGTCAGCTGGAATCACAACCAGATTCTTGTTGTTAGCAAGTTCTTCCAAACTTGATACCTCATCCTTGGACAAATTATTGTAGAGTGTAGAAAAATCCCTAAGATGACAGTGCAAATCATTAAGCACATTTTTCATGAAAACCCCCACCAAATGGACCATGGGGGGATTGAAACTGGATTTTTTAAACTTGAATGTACCAGCAGATTCAGCAGTATTGTTGGCAAAAAACACCTTAAGATTTAACATCCTACAGAAATTCGACACATCCTGGGCAAGGGCATATTCGGAAACAAAAAATCCGGGAACAAAATTAAGTCCCTTATTTAATAATTGGATCTGGGTGCTGGTAAGCTCAACCGAAGAAATATTATGTACATTGCATGAACTGTTCAATGTTCGATCACCATCTTGAAAAGATCCTGAAGACCCTGTTTGGGTCTGTCTTTTTTTATGTTTACGCCCCCCCCCCCGTCTGTATCTATGTCCAAAGGGGGTGGACAATTAGTTTTTTTAGCCTGCGGTAACCTATCACATGAATTAACTTCAGAATCACCTTCAGTAGTAGAGGAAGTGTCATCACCAGAGGTACCACTAGAAGAAAACACACTCTTCTTTAAAATGGATTTTGGTCGCTTTCTTTTGGGAGTGGAATATCTCTTATTATTAAAACTCTCCAAAGGTGATCTAAATGACACATTTTTGGAGGTGTCAAATGGTTTTCCCTTTTCATAGTCACTTACATCTCTAAAGAATTTCTTAAGTTTCCTCTCTTTTAAATTAGATTCTAATTTGGATAGGTCCGTAGATAGTTTTTTAATTTGTGACGAAAAAGAGTCACAATTTTCAAAATTGCTAGCCTCAATGCAAATTGTTTCAAGTTCCTGTATCCCCATGTTAACCTTCCGTTCATAGAAATCAGTAAGGGCATCCACAAATTTGGATGAAGCTAATTGTTGGACCTGACCCCACTCTTCCAACAATTGATCATCAATATTAGCTACCAGAGGTTGCACTCTCACTCTCAATCCATGTGGAGTTATCTTTTTTTGTTGGTAAGCCCTGAACAAACGTAAATGCCAAACATTGGTACGGACCGTCCTCATATGTTTGTATAGTGAGTTAAAAAACATATCACATTTAGTGTTCACATCCAAAGCATTCATATTATTGATCTGTCCAGAGGACCCAGCCCCTAAACCAAATATGGACAGATCATCAAGATCTGATGAAATCCCCTTAATAAGCGGTGATAATGCCATATTCAGACCAATGTCACCAAAATCCCAAAATGTGCACAGATCTATAATATAATAATCTATTAATCAACAAACAATAAATACAACAACATTAACGCAGCAGCTATAGAGAATCAACTATCAAAAAACCAATGTATCGGTTATAAGTCAACCATCTGCAAAGAGGTATACAATATGAAAGATCAAGAGCCAAAAAATATATTCAAAATATATGAAAAGAAACAAAGCTGAAAATAGACCATATACAATAAACAGATCAGGTATACAATACCTGTATACTGTGCATATGTCTTCAGCAATAGAATATATCCAGGGTATAACAAATACAATAAGCAGTCCTATTTTTTGTAAAAACTCAACATATAAACTGCGTATTTGTACCCGTACTAAATTGAAAAAATATTAATCTGGTATAAAACCACAAAGTTGGCAACAGCCAAAGAATATGTAGTTACTAAACAAGATCCATCAATAGATACCAACTCTGCAAAATAGCACCCAAATATCCTCCAGCTGCCAACACAAAAATGCTGTTAAAATAAATATATATAGATAACCATGCACATAATTGGAAATGGTGTCATCAGAATCCCAAAAAAGAGAAAATACAAGTTAAGGAAGTGAACACTAATAACCCACTACAATAATAATTGTCATATGTATAACAGATACAGGTCCTATGAAGCACATAAATGTACCTCAAAACAAAAACCAAAGATCAAAAAATCAGCACACCATCCCAAATCTGACCCTGTATGTATGAAAAAATCTAAACAAATAAATATTTGAATACCAAAAATGATGAAAAAACATATGTATGGTACGCCTAAGAGATACCCCATATACAACTATACCAGATACATAGCACCAAACATATAGTGGAACAATAACATGAATTAACAAGTTATGGTGGGTCTAACACCACAATAGATCAACATAAACAATGTCTAACCAGTATCAAAGTAAGTCCCTTGGATAAATGTCCAAAAGTAGAAGTCTTAACTGTGTTTAACAGCCATAAATGCATCCAGCGACCGCCACCGATATGGTAAAGACGCCAATTGTAAAAAGTGGCTCCGCAAGCACTTGTAAAACAGAAAACTGTCCCCTAAATGCTGAAAAAGTCAAGTAAATCACAGCGACAGGCTTGAATGCACAGAACGCCAGTTCCTTAAGCGCACCAGACCGCCAAAACCTTAACCGGTAAGTAAAAAACCGGAAATAAAGCATACGCGTTGACGTGAGCAAAAGTCAAACACCAGGAAGTCACCGGGAGCTAGAAATCCACTCGTACATCCACAAAAATCTGAAGGTTTGTGTTAAAACACAAACTAGATGCCAAAAAATGCTTATAATCAAAATAAATATGGTGATATGAAATCACTGTAAAGAAAAGAACCACCGACTCCACATGGTACACAGCATCCGAAAATAATGCAGTCCAAATTGAAGAACAGATGCCGGTGAAACCTCCCTGCCGCGGCAATAAAAAGGTACAAAACAAAGCCAGCAAGCTGAGAAGGTGGAAAAACTGTTTAATTCAACCCAAGGAACAAATCCTATGGGTTATAGAAACACAATAAATCCAAACCGGTTTCGGCTCCACAGAGCCTTCTTCAGTGGATACAAATAAGAATGAGAACAATGCATAAAAAGAACATCTCATTAAATATGTGTATGCACACCTAACATATGTGGAGCCGAAACCGGTTTGGATTTATTGTGTTTCTATAACCCATAGGATTTGTTCCTTGGGTTGAATTAAACAGTTTTTCCACCTTCTCAGCTTGCTGGCTTTGTTTTGTACCTTTGGATTTTATTGCCGTGCAGGAGGGTTTCACGAGCATCTGTTCTTCAATTTGGAATGCCTACATAAGGCCACACCTGTTCCTGCGGCCCTGCTCGCTCCATCAGCCGCATAAGAGAGGAGGCGCATGGAGGAGTTGGCTATGGAGTTCAGGGTAGCCAGCTGAGTGTTCATCTTGTCTTGAAAACCCGCAGCCGTAGGATCCGTCAACATGTCACTCGCTTCTTTGATCAAGTCCCTTTGAAGACGAGTAAAACGGCATAGGTAGTTCAGCGAACGCATTGCAAATGTCGCTGACGAGAACATCCGCTTCCCGTACTTGTCCATGGACCTAGATTCCTTGTTAGGTGGATGGACAGGCACTGAAGGATCAGCTAGTTCCTTCTTAGTGGCAGCAGCAACCACCATAGCATCCACAGATACTCCTTTTGTCAGAAACTGTTTATCTGCTGGTGCTGTAATGAATTTTGAGGGTCTCCTGGGAGTGGGGTCCACTGAATCAGGAGCCGTCCATGCCTTTTTTGCTACCACCTGCATGAGGGGGTCAAAGGGGGAAGACACCCAGGAGGTGGAAGGACGAGAGCCAAACGCCTCAAGGTACACAGATTCATCCTCCGAAGGGTTGAGGGCTGGCCAATTTCCCCTCTGCTTAAGGATTTCTAGAATGTCTGCAAATGAGACATCTTCAGAAGGGGAACGGGGAACCCTCGAATCCTCTAAATCTGTGTCAGAGGTGACGGACTCAGGTGAGTCTATGTGTTTCCTCTTACACTTTCTCTTCCAAGGGGGCTCTTCTGCCAAATCAGGAGAGGCCTCGGAAGAGGATGAGATCCCCACAGGGGATTCCTGAGGAGCTGGCTCTCTGCGGTCCGGGATGAGGGAGTGAGTCGACTTGACCTGAGGCACCAAGAGGGGGACGGAGCCGACTGTGGGTAGAACCAGGTTCTAACACACTCGCATGACCTCGAACGCACCCTGTCAGGCAGAGCCAGAGGTCCCGCTCAAAAGCTAAAACCTCCCTCGGCACTGACAGTGATGGCTCGAGGCCGATGTCGAGCCGAACTCACCAGCGCCGAAGCCCGAGGGAGAGCGGGTCGGACAATGGTCCGATGCCACTCACCCCTCGAGCCGACGATGGAAGTCCGCCGAGATTCTTCTAAGGAAGAAATCGGAGCCGCGATGGAGCCGAAGACAATTGTATCGGCTCCGGCGCTACCACCGTCTCGGTTCAGCGCCGCCCGAGCTCAACGGAGTCGGAGGAGGAACATATTGAGGGACAGGGCAGGCATCGACTGATGAGTCGGGCTCTGAAGCATTTGGGCCAGTGCCTCGGACTTAAGAAGTCGACTCACTACCCTCTGAAGCTCATGGTCCGACAGCCTCGATGACCTAGAGGAGTGAGATCTATGGCTCCATTCAGACAGCAGAGGAGATGCTGGAGCCGAATGAACGGAGCCAAGGGATGGTGACCTAGACCTCTTCCTAGATGTCGGTTCCGAGGTCTGGTCGGAGCCGACACGGAATTTCTAATACCTCGGCTCCAGCCGAGCCGGAAACTACAGAAACTGTAGACTGAGACTCATCGGCTCCAGCCGAGCCGATGTAGACGGAGGTTTCAGAGCCTTAGGTCTCGGCTCAGTAGCTGGAGCCGAGGACCTAGAAGCCTTGGAGGGCTTTCCAAGAGACAGTAAGGGAACCCTCAGGCTTGAGTAAACCTCTCAGAATCAGTTTGTTTTCTTTCCTGCAGGACCCTGGGGCTGAAGCCGTGGCATACAGCACAGGAGTCCTGCAGGTGCAAAGGCCCCAGGCAGTAGACACAAGTGTGACCGTCTGTCAGAGACATTTTCTGACAGCACGAGTCACACTTCTTGAAGCCTGAGACCTTTGAGTCTTTAGACATTTTAGAAAAGTGTAATCACACACACCCAGTCAAACACACTGATTACACCCTATCCTATTTTAAACTCAAAAAATAAAACAAACTACCAAAGTTTTAAATTATGAGAAAAACACACACACACCACTAGGGGATGGAGGAAGAAGGCCTGAAGGCCCGAGGGAAGAACTTATAAGTTCTTGTGGAGAAAAAATGGGATTTTAGAGAGAAGGAGGGGGAGATTCCACTAAACTAAAGGAAACAAGTGTTAAAAACTAAAATTAAAGGGGTTTAAGTATACTAACTTTAATCCAAAGTTACTCACCAAGAAGCCGGTAGAAAACCAACACCTCGATCGCTGTAGCGGCAAACGAGATCTGAGGTAATTCTCGCCTAGCATTATGGGATATAAGGGGAGCCTCGAGCCGGTGGAACCAACTCTCGAGCTTTAGAGTGGCCGAGTCGGAGCCGAACCCATCCAGCAAGAATGAAGGCGAGATAGACAACTTAACATTATATGTTTGTCCAATCAGAAAAATATGCAGGTAGTTTGACTCACTGCTGCATATCCTTAGCCAGAGTTGTGCCCATTCAGTTATAAAACTTTAATTGTTCAAATTCTTAATGGTACTTCTACAAATTGTTATATAGTTTTTACATACTGCTCCCCAAATATGGACAGTATTTCTCATTGGCAATATCTAAGGAACCTGGACAACTGTAAAATATTACTTATTAGGAATTTAACTACCCCAGAATTAATTGGAATAAACTAAGCGCCATCTTGTATCTTGACAAGGAATTTATTAATATTTTGCATTTTCATGGGATGACTCAAGTAGATATGCTTAATACTAGAGGAAATAGCACACTGGATCTTATTATCAATAACTTACTAGAAAAGGTAGCTTATTTAAAGCCACTTTCTCCGTTGAGTGCATCTGACCACTGTTCTGTATTTTTTGTATTAAACACAGCAACACATTCCATATTACAGTCACTGAAATGTGAATGTGATAAAGGTGCATTACGAAATTTAATTTTGCAGTTAATGAAGATTGATTGGTCAACCCAGGGACACAGTTTAGACAGTTGCTACAGATATCAAAACATTGAAGAATATCTGTAGGCTTGTGTTTACTCCTCATTGAGAAGAAAAATAACAAGTCATCATTTTCTTATTGGTGGAATAAGTCCTTAATAAAACAATTTGATAAAAAAAGAGTAGTTACAAAACATTTAGGAAATTTCCAACTGGAAAGGATGGTTTTGGGATAATGGTTAAGATCTTTACTTTATAGACACCAATGGTTAAGATCTTCATAGATACAGGTACAGGGTTTAATTCTGACCTCAGGTTATTGTTTAGTGTAAAAATGGCTCTTCAAGACAGTTAGCCTGGTATAAACATGAGAACCTATGTAAACATCAGTAGGAAGATACTTTATAAAAATGGTAGGAGTTTGAAAAATAAAATTAAGGATGTGAAGGCTTGTTATGAAAGTTATTTAATCTGCAATTGCAAGAACAAGAAAGAATTTTATAAATATATAAACAACTCAGGCAAGAGAGTCAGTTCAATATGTCTACTATTAATTAATAATGAAGGCACTAGAGATGTTAGTAGGATAGCTAATGAATCTAATCATTTTTGCACTAACATTGGCTTGACTACCATGGGCGATTGGTAATGCAATTTTAATGACAGGTTCTTGTATAAATATATTTGATTTTGTCATACTAGCTGCCCTTTCAAAGTTAAAAGATATGACATCCATGGGCCTGAACCTGATTCCAGCCAATCTGTTATTTACTACAAAGAGTATACTTACATCTATGTTAACTTTAATATTTATGTTTAATAAACTATTGGAAAAAGGTAAGGTCACTGGATCATGGAAACGTCCATGTGTATCTCTGATGTAAAAGAACAGAAAGGAAAGAGAGATCAGTTGAAAAATTACAGGCCAATTAGTTTATTTTCACTAATTGGAAATTGTTTTGAGAGATGCTTATTGGACCTTAGGACTAAACCTGAGAACAGTGTAGATACACTAGATATTTTTCAGCAAGGTTTCACTAAAGGAAAATCAACTCTGAGCAACTTAAGTTTTATGACTATGCAACAGAAGCTCTTGATCTGAGTTTGTATCCTGGTGCAATTTTTTTCACTTATGAAAGGCTTTTGATAGCCTTCCACATGTGGTTATTATGAAGTGTTTAAGTGATTACAGAATAAACAATTACATTACAAGGTAGATTGGCAACTGGTTGCTGTATAGAAAACACACCATTAAAACTCAGAGTGTTCACTCTATCTAGATTTAAAGGCTAGTGTTCTACAGGGCTCTATGTTAGGCCCTGCCTTGTTCAATCTGGTGTTATCAACATTTCCTATGAACAAAATATATTGTGCATCAAAGTACACTGATGATTGTAAAATTAGATTTACACTACAAAAACCTTCTGACATAGATGAGCTAAATATCATCTAAACTTAGTAACTGGGCAAAGGTCATATGATTATCAATTTGCAAAAACAAGTGCAAATTATGTATTTTTCAAATAAAATTATTAAACAACCAGTTTACTGGATGTATACTCAACTTGAAGAAGTCAAAGAATATAAACTCAGGAATGTTGATTACTTCAAATTTTTCTTTAAATCTCATTCTGAGAACATGGTAGTCAGAGCTACTAAAAATAGGGTCTATTTGTAAATTATCAACAAGGGATGGATGTGAATTAACACCAATTTTCAAAACTTGTATCAGACATCTCCTGGAATACAATAACTCCTTCTGTGCCTATATAAGAGGACAGCCGGGAAGGCTGGAGAAAGTTTGAAGGAAATTAACAAAAAAAAAAAAATACAAAGCCGAAGAACACATATTTCTGTTAAAATTTCAAAACTATGGAATGACATTCCATTTAATGTTTAACAGTCTAAGAGCTTAAAAACTTTTATGAAAACTTTAGATACATGGCTTGGTAGAAAGGCCTACATATCATATTTTGAATAATCAGCATTTCTTGATGGCCGATTGCCATAAAATGCTGTCTTTGAAGTTTTGAACTTATGAAGAGATTTGTCACTAAAATTGTCATAGTATTAATTTTTACTTAACGAAGGACACTGTGAAAAACTTTTGTCAGATCTAAATAACTCTCTGCCACAGATATAAATATATATATATATATATATATATATATATATATATATATATATATATACATACACAGGTTCATAGGTTCATAGGCTGATACTAGACTATCTGCCCTAGGGCATTTATAAGCCTAGCCAGAGTGTGTTTGGCTTTCACCACCCTTTTAGATTAGTTGACTGTGCCTCTGTATAGTAGGTCACAGAAGATAGTCCTTTTAAGGTTAGTTTACTGTGCCGCTGTCTAGTAGGGACACAGAAGAGATCCCAGGGGTAAACCTATGATCTCCCATCCATTCATCAAGATTTCTCTTCAAGAGGGTCATTGAGGGGCTCTGCCTAACATGGATTGGGATTTTGTTGCAGAGTGAGGGGAGCCTCTGGGATATGAATCTGTCCCTCCAGCATGTCCTATTTATTTCTGTGCTGAGGTTTAAGTCCTTGGAGCATGTATCCCTAAGGGATTTGGATTTCCTGAGGTGGAGCATGTCCATTAATTCTGGGTTGGACATGGCTTTATACGTCAGGCACAGATCGCCTCTGAGTAGGCAGTAAGCAACCGAGTAGAGCTGGAGTTTCTTTAGCCTAACTGCATAGGGCATCTGTTTGAGTTCCTTGATCCTCTTGGTGAGGTACTTTTGGGGTCTTTCCAGTTGCTGCAGGTATCAGGTAAGGTACATCCCAAATGGGGCATTGTATTCAATTATGGGCCTGATGAGTGATGAGTAGAGGGGCACAATGACCTCTCTTGATCTAGATGTGAACCCTTTCATGATAAGGTGGGCTATATAGAAGGTCTTTCTAACCACTTTGACAACGTGATTGTCAAAAGAGAGATTGCTATCTACTTGGGTCCCCAAATCCCTAATTACTTCTTCCATACTTAATGGATTACCACCTATGTGGTAATTTGTGGGCACTCTGTTTTTCCCAAAGGGATGACTATGCACTTTTTGGCATTTAGCTTTAGGCCATGGCTCTGGCACCAGTTATCCGTCTCTGTGAGACCCTTTTGGAGGATGCTTGTGTCAGTTGGCGAGTCGATTATGGCACCTAGTTTGCAGTCATCTGCGAACTTGGTCAGCCATAGTTCTCCCATGTTAGCCAGTACCTCAGAGAAATATATACTGAACAAGAGAGGTCCCAGGACTGAGCCTTGTGGGATGACACTTGTAACTGGTTTAGAGTCTGATATGGCACCTGCAATTCTGACCATGTGGGTTCTATCTCTGAGCCAGTTTGCAACCCATCTTGTGACATAGGAGTTGATATTTAAGCTGGTGAGCTTATTTATGATGCCTGAGTGGGGTATTGTGTCGAAGGCTTTTCCAAGGTCCAGGTAGGCTTTGTGGACTACCTTCCCTTCATCTATGGCCTTGCTGACTGTTTCAAAGAAGTCGACCAGGTTCAAGAGGCAAGATCTGCCCTTAACAAAGCCGAATTGGGTAGGACCCAGTGTTTGGAGGTTTCCAATGTCTTTGTTTATGAGTTCCATGATGATATGCTCCATAACTTTGCAGACCAGGCTAGTCAGGCTTATAGGGCGATAGTTTCCAGGGTCTGTTGTGGCACCACCTTTGTGGAGTGGGATCACTGTTGCTGTACGCCATTCCTTGGGTGCCTATCCTGTAGTAAGGCTGAGATTGAACAGTGACTTTATGTGAGGGTTCAGTTCTTCTTGGAGCTTGTGTAAGACGCAGCCCGGGACACCGTCCGGTCCCATTGATGCTGTGTTGTTTGCTTTGGAGAGGGCAGCTCTCACCTGTGCATCTGTGATGTCAGGGAGGCTACACTCTGTTGGGATAGACATTTGCTCTTTTGGGGGGAAGGAGGGGAGAAGTTTGCACTGAACCTGTCTGCCAGGATGTTGGCAATGTCTGTGGGTTCAGTGTATTTTTTGTCATTTTGCATGAACTCAGAGCATATCTGGGAGTTGCCACCCAGGTTCCTGACATAACTAAGAAGGCCTTGTGATTATCTTTAGCGTCTTGTGCAATTTTTCTTTCGAAGCTGGCCTTAGATGATTTTATGAGGGATCATAGTTTCTTGCTAGTACTGATCAGAGATGCCTTCCCTTTTTGGGATTTTGCTCTATCATGTAGTAGCTTCCTCCTTCTGTTGTATAGCTTATTTATGGCTGGGGTCCACCAGACAGGTCTCCTGCCTTTGGAGGAGTGAGTCTTGGTTTTATTTGGGATAGCACGATCTATGCATTCCTGTAGGTGTCCATAGAATGCATTTGTAAAGGATTCTGCAGTTTGACCCGTATTTTCCACTGACCAGGGGGCTTTGAAGGATTCCACCTCGGTTTTGAGAAGTGTGAAGTTTGCTTTAGAGAAGTTCTTCACTGTGGCTTCCTTGGCTGGGGGTGGGGATGGGATATGGATGTCCAGTGAGATTAATTTATGGTCAGATCTTACCAATGAGGTGTATACCTCTGGTATGGTACATAGAGTCCCCATGTTGGTGATGATCAGGTCCAATATCTTTTCCCCTCTTATGGGAGTGGTGACCAGTTGTTCCATAGCATTTGAATTTATAAATCCTAGGAACTGTTGGGTGAGGGTGTTTGGGCTTGAGTAGTGTTCCCAGTCTATGTTTGGGTAGTTGAAGTCACCCAATATAATGGTGTTTGGAGAGACCTTCATATTCTCCAGTGTTCTCAGGAAAGCTGAGTGGGGTTCCTGAGTTTGGGAGGGTGGTCTGTAGCAGGCTACAAACTGAAAGGCAGGTTTGCCCACTGTTAGTTGCACATGGATGGTCTCTGATGCTTTGTGCAGTGCCCCTAACCTGGAGGTGTGAGTATCTTTGATGAATATGGATACTCCCCCTCCTTTTGTGGTTCAGTCTGAGTTTTGGGGCCAAAAAGCATGGTATGAGGTATAACCTGGTAGTGCTGGGCTGCTCTTGGGATCCTTGAACCAGGTTTCTGTTACTGCACAGATATCGATATTCTCCATACTGAGGACAGCCTTGAGTATGTGCATCTTGAGGTTTAGACTTCTGGTGTTGAGCAGCATTACCCTGAGTTTCTTTTTCCTTGTGTTGTCTATGGAGGTGGGTTTGTCTTTTGAGCCTTGCCTAAAAAAGACACTATGGGGGTGGCAAGAGCCTTAGCCAGTATTCGAAAGCCCAGGGGTGACAGGTGCAAGCTGTCCCTAGTGAAGCAATGTGGCTTGTCGAGCATGTCATCCCAGGCTGACAGACACTGGATCCCCTTTGAATGACACCAATACTTTAGCCAATTGTTAAAATTGATCATTTTGTCTTTATACTGTGGCATCATTCTTGGTGAGGGTAAGATGCTACTCAAGGTCAGGGTCATACCAGCCTGGGCTACATGATCAGAGAGCTCCTCTATGTCTCTTTTCATGTAGTCCAGGGAGGCACGTCTCAGGTCATTTACATCAGCATGGACATTGACGGAGTCATATTTGTACTTGCTTTGGAGTGACCTGAGTGCTTGTGTTATATGGCAGATCCTGGCACCCGACAGGCAGCTTACAGTGACCTTCTCCTTGTTCAGCCTGGTGAGTGGGACGTCAGTGTGTCTGACAATAGAGTCACCTATTACAAGTGTATTAGGTGTGTTGTTTAGCCTTAAGGGCAGTGACTGTGGCACACTGACTTTGTGAACTATGTGATATGTGGGTATTGTTGTGGGGTAGTGGTTGCTTGGATGTCTGCTTGGAGGTCTCTGCTGCTTGCGCAGATTTTTATTTAGAGCCTCCGAGTATATTTTTGTGTTTATGTGTTTGGTTTGCTGTTGCGATAGGTCCATGTGAGACTGGATTTGTGGTGTGTGTGGTTACCTTCTCCTCCTGACTGACTGCGTCAGTACTAGGTTGAGAGAGCTCAGCCTCCAGTTTGGCTATATAGTTGCATCTCACACATATATTTGAGCTTGTTGGGAGGAGGAGAGGGTGGTCTGTGTACATAAGGCAGTTGTAACATTGCCTCAAGATTCCCAGATTCACCAGCTGGACTGGAGAGTAAACCCGAAACTGACTTTTGGACATGCCAGATTAGTATAAGGAACTACTTTTTGACTGATCAAAAAGGACCAATAGGGAGTCAAGTAGTTAAAGGGAGTATAAGAAGGTGTAGTGCTTTAGTTTATTAATGCTTACTTATAAGATTACTTATACCAGCAAGTGCAGGGCTTTAGAATGGAAATAGAGTACTTACTTTGAGATTTAGAACAGTTCTAAGGGAAAAAGTGAAGAGCAGACTTTGTGGAACCGGGAATAGTTTAAACCCGTTTAAGTGGCGCTGCCCGATGCTCCGCTATGTGCAAAATCGCACAAAACCTTACAAATGCGGGTTTTAAAGCAGGGAAACTAAAAGAGATAGGAATTGAACCAAAACGGCCAATAAGCTACTAGTTTCAGGGCTGTGACCACTCCTCCAGGGACAGATAGGCTACTCAAAGCTCCCCACTCTCACTGGTGAACAGAGAAGCTTCCTCCTATCCAAGTAAGGATATGGGCAACACAGGAAACTATACCACAGTCCGGAATTCAGCAAAACCTGAAATTTGGACTAATCTAGTTCAGCAAAGGCGGAAAAAGAGAATATTTTTTTTTTTCATCTAGGGTTTACTAACTGGTCCATAAAAGAAATGATGAAAAGCTAATAGGCCTTTAATTATGTAGGGAGTCATGGCTACCTCATTTATAAATCAGTATAACATTGGCTAACCTCCATGAATATACTCATGATGGAGTATATTATGAAACAACAGCTTTAGTGGACTTATCAAGAAATCAAACCAATACATAATAAATGTCCCTGTTATACTACTGGGTCCTATACTACGACATTTCACTTTCTTCATGGATTCCATTCCTATCTCTTACTAATTTGAGGACAGCACTTTGTGCCTGTTTCAAGTGTTAATCTGTCCCTGTAACATGTGCCTGCAGTTAAAAACAACACCGTTAATGAGTAAGTAACATCTGTGTCATATCATTAACAACACTTATAACATATCTATGCTTCAACAATAGACCGGCATGAGAACTTTACATACTGTTCCCATAGATATAGACAAGTTTACTGCTGCATTCATCCACTGCAGTGTTTTCAATTTAGATTGGTTGGGCTTGTCTTACTGCTACCTTCACCTCTTACATGCTTTATTATAAGTTGTTTTACATGTCCTAGTTCTATACCTCCAATAGATTCTATACATCTTCTTTTTGTATTATTCAAGATTACCCAGACTATTATTTCACTATGGAGGAAAGGTAAATCTAAGACCAAGCTTTCTGAAACTTTTACAGCTGCAGTGACTAGTAGTTTAGAACATGTTGACTCAATAATCCCTCAATAATGTTTAAAGTTAGTTGTGAAATCTTCAGTCCAGAAATGTTCCCTAAATATATTTTTGACCACACATTAGCAATATACCTTTTCACTTTTGCAATCCACTATACTTTGAATTTGCTTCATTTTCCTTTCCACATTATAAACGATTTCTTTTTCACTGTAAAAGCCCCTACTCATTTGCGTTCCTTCTTTTAAACACATAACTCATTTTCGGGCTATGATCTTTTCCAGAAGAACTTCAGAACATACCTCTCAACTGTATCAAATTCTTCAGTATTTACCAGGTTTTGGTCTCAAAATAATAGGGTGACACGAATTCCCGATTGGCTCGTTTAAATCCTGATTTTGTTTTCCTTCTTATTTTCATTTTTTTATGCTCATGCACTTATGTCATCGCACATCTCCATCGTATCCCACGACATTATGATAACAATCCACATGACAGTCCATACAGTATAAAATAAAGGGAACTGTCACTTGCAGCCTCTACATCACTCCATCTCTCACCAATACAGCCAGCCTTCTAATCTTTGGGTTTTACTGTCACCATGAAAACAGTAACAAAACCCGTGCAATTGTTTCAAGTTTAAGTTCCAAACTGCGTTTAACCGTTATTTTACTTTACAGGGACTGGTCATTCTTTCATTTTTGCTTTTTACATACAATTTTTCATTCACTTGTTTAAAAGTTATGCTTGCAATACTACCCAATTCATCACCTAGCTGGAAGTACATAAAGTTAGTGATAGAAACGCACAAGTCCTCTGACTGACCTGCAAGACCTGAATACTTCTCATTTTAGATGAATCAGATTGTTCTAATAATAACCCACAAATTTTGTAGTGGTAAACCGCTGACGGGATACATGATCCCCAGGCACCAGCACTGAGCAGTGCAAACTTTCACCATGAATCATCTCTCCAACTTCACTGAACTAGTGAGTAACCCACCCTGAGATCATGATTAACTCACCTCCCAGCCAGTACTAGAGGAACAGTACAATCCATAATTAGTGAAAATGGCACTTTAGCTCCATGTCCAGCCTCTCCTCCCCTGTCCTAAGGTAGGATTTTTAAATTACTGAGTGAGGACTTAGTAATTCTGGTATGCAGGTTAACACAAAAATGACTCTGAAACACAACATTTTGCAATTAATCTGCTTATGTTTCATAATGCAGTAAATTTAAAAAAGAATGCAAAACAATTTCCATAGACATTAACAGTAACCAACAGCATCACAAAATAATATTTTTAAAAGTGGGGACTTGCCCAGGACAACTAAAAAGAGGACAGTTACAAGGGTTTGTATGAGACTCCAAAACATCAGCAGCATACCTGGGTCAGTAAAATAAACACACACAACAAGACTACAGCTGCACAGGAAGCAGCAGCCATGTATAAAGTAACAGGCTTTTCTGTATAAAACACCACCCTAATGTCTGAAAAACAAACATTGCAAATCAGAATTCATAGAAGAATTTACTCAACAGCAGATCAGAAACTGTAAAGAGTCACTTGCCATACAGCACCTACTCCCACATTTAAACATTACAACCAGACCCATTTAACTGACTTAATCTTGTTACAAACCTTGCTTTGCTTTCAAATGCCAGAAAAGCCTAGAGTACAAACCAGTGACTCCTGTCGCAAGACAAAAGGCATCTCATCTGAGAGAAATTAAACAAAGGCATGGGTGCCTCTCTGAGTGGAACACCATAGACACTCTCTGCACTGGGCACTAATATGATGTCTATACCGAGGACTGATTGAAATCACCTTGTGGTCTGGGGGGGGGGGGGGGCTCACAGTATGACCTGCAAATATTTTAATTATGCTGAAATGCTAAACTTGCAATGTAGTTTCCAGGAGTCTATGATTGTACACTCCTATGTACCAATAATGGTTTGGATCCCTATACAGACAGACAATGTGTGTGAGCTGTTACTCAACACTGGGTAATTGTTTTCTAAAAGGCATTCAGAATAGCATCAGGTTAAGGGACTTTGTCAGTCACTCACTTTCAAATATAGATTCAAGTGAAAAAAATTAAACTGTAAAGTAAAGTGTACAAGTAACAAAGCATTATCAAGTCATAGTTCAACTAGCTGGGTTCATCGATCAGTTGATTTCCTTTAGGTAATCACAGGGCTTCTCCTTGAAGAGCCCCCCCGCCCCTTCCAGGACATAAACAAAAATAGATTTTGACCACTTGTTTGTTACGGGACAGGTCTCCCACTAAAAGAAAACAATAAGGCTACCATTTCAGGCTTTTTACATAGGTGAATTCTGTTGTATACATAATCAGAGATTACAGCATTTTTTTTCCTTCTAATTGTATGGTGTGCACGACAGTTAGGGCTCCCAAAATTGACCCCAACCTAATCTCCAGTCAATATCTGGTTAAAGTAAATTCCTCATAGTCACCACTACATGGCGCTACCTGCCTATATTTCAGCCTACCAATATTTTACAATAACTTATTTATCCCACTTAAATAATTGCTGCAAACTTATTAAAATACCTATCCAACCTTATTAATTAGGTTTAGTAAACAGTTGCCCCCATAAGTGCATCATTGATAACCTCACTCAATAAAGTTAAATGCTTGATTCCACATACCTTTAATTGGCACTCCACTGATAGTTTTTTCAATTTCAGACCTGCAGGGGTAAGCCTGCTCAATTCACTCTGTTCACTCTGCTCCCCTACCCTGCCCCTAATTTCCTCCCGCCCCCACTATCTCTAGTTTTATACACCACAGGCCACTTCTTCCAACTTCCTCACAGGCAATAAAAAACCCTGAGTTCATCACATCCCACACACAAAACAACTAAAACCCTCCTACATCTCACATCATGCACACTCTAACTGTACTATTAGTAATGTCCCTAACCTTATTTAACCTACTTAGTCTCTGCCACCTCACTTCTCACAACACCACACTACATCAACTAACCCCAACAAAAACTACAGCATACATATGCCATAACGCATCCCAAAATAGTTACTTTATTTCACCATCAGTCTTCAATCACAGAGACACCACCACTTTCAAGACCAAACTGCATTTTAATATACCTAAAATCAAACAATTATACATCTGACATAGATGCTCCGTACTTGACTACATTTCATCCACAATCCAAACCACTTATCTTCACATTATTATGCCAAAGTGGAGATATGCATCCAAACCTTGGATCTCCTCCCACCCAACATATTAACAACTCTACATCACTCTCAGTGAAAACACCAAAAGACCTTTGCATCATAGCGTTAAACATCCGTAGTATCTGCAACAAAGTATCTGACTTCATGCTGGCTTACACAGTATACACCTGATATTGTTGCAGTAAAAGAAACCTGGCTCAAACCCCAGATACCAGACTGAGAAATACTCCTCCCCATGGATATCAGATATTACAAAAAGATAGATTTCATAAGAAAGGGGGAGGCCTAGCATTAATATACCAAAACCACTTAAACATAATACCCCATCCAAAAATAGTTCCCACCTTCAATAATATGGAAATCCTATTAGCATCATTATTTTTCAACAACCATAAACAAATATCTATTGCCACCATCTATATTCCTCCATGTCCCAATATCCCAACACTGGAAGACTTCCTATCTTGGTCTAACCACTACATCTCAAATTAAACCATCATCCTCGGTGACACTAATATAAATTGGCTTAAACTAACACCAAACAACTCCACAAACTCCATCAATCTGTTCAAATTTACACAACTTTGACAAACCACAACACAGACAACAAATAATCACCCTGAATCCACCTTAGACTGGATATTAGTATCCCACCCACAATACTACTCTAATCCCAACATGCTTCCCAACACCCTAAGTGACTATTTACCAGCCCTGATACACAGACTATCAACCTCCACCCCAAGCATTCATTTATACAAATATACCATAAGTATATCCAATTTTACCCAGTCTCACTTTTGCAACCTATTACAAACAGTCTTTTTCTTCTGTTTCTCTTTCTCTCTCTTTTCTTTTTAATGCACAGTGGAAGTGTCATGAAGCCACACAATGTGTAGCTCTAAATTCTGCATCTGATGAAGTTTATGGAACTTTGACAAAAATGCTATTTAATACAGTGTATGTGTTTATGAGTGTACTGTGTTTTACGTGGCTGGATTAAAGTTTGTGAATACATGGCTTGTTAAACTTGATTTCTGCATTAGTAGCTGTATTTAGAGCACAACCAAAAGTTGTTTACTGAATTTCCTGTTTGCACTTAATTTTAAATCGTTTTTTTCTCAAAATTTGCATATTTTCTGTCCTTGACCTAGCACTCTTGTGTGGGGTCATTTACTGCACTGTTATAACTTGATATTACCTGTGAACCTCTGCTATCTCTGAAAAAACAAAAACAAAAAAAATCTTGCTTTTTCCCACTTTTCTGAGATTTAAAAAAGTTCAGTTACAGGCTTGCTGTTTCCTGAACTGTTTGTAAGTTTCTGTGAGGCCATTTTTGCTTGGGCTAAAGGAAAGTCTGTCTGTTGATCAGTGGCAGTGAATAACATTGAGCAGCCTTCCCTGCCCCCCCCCCCCATAGGAGTGGTTACTGACTTGAAACTATAGTTTTATTGTCTGTTTTGGGTCTATTCCTGCTTCTTTCCAGCCCCTGCTATCAAGCACGCCTTAACGTGCTTTAACGCGATTTAGCGCGGAGTTGCCACTAGAGCAGCATCGGGCAGCACCGGTTTAACAAGGTTAAACTTTTCTGGCTCCATAAAGTCTGTTCTTCAATTTTTCCCTTAGAACTGCTCTGTTAGGAACCTAAACAGTTTACACCTTCACTAAAAGCACAGCACTTGTTTCTAATTGCTTTTTCTTCTCAAAAAGCTCAGCACTTGTCTTAAAAGCATATCCCTTGTCTTATAAGCATTTTCTTTGCAGGTCAAGCACTCCTATATTATACAAATCCCTCACTTGCAAAACCCCCAGGAGTGCCCACTTCCCTGCTAAGCCCTCTACTTTTCTGTCTCATACCAACTCATAATTCTTTCTAGCATGTCAAAGGGTCAGATGCTGGCGTCCTCTCCTGCCCAGTTGGTGAATCTGGGAATTCTGAGGCAATGTTACAATTGCCTCATGTACACGGACAACCCTCTCCTCCTCCCACATAACACTAACACTTGCGAGAGATGCAGCTATTTAGCCAAACTGGAAGCTGAGCTCTCTAAACTCAGGACTGGCAAGACCAGGCAGGAGGAGAAGGCAACTACACACACAACAATACAAGACTCACATAACTCAACCACACCACTGAATCAAACACATAAACACACTAAGACATACTCGGAGGCTCTGAGTAAAAATTTACCTAAACAGCAAAGGCCTCCAAAGCAGACACCCAAGCAACTGCAAACTCAAGACACCACACAAACAACACATAAAAAACAAAATCAGTGTGCAAAGCAGTCACTGCCCTTAAGGCCAAATACAACACCAAACATACTTGTCATAGGTGACTCCATAGTCAGACACACTGATGTCCCACTCACCAGGCTGAACAAGGAGAAGGTCACGGTAAGCTGCCTATAGGGCGCTAGAATCCGTCACATAACACAAGCACTCAGGTCACTCCATGGCAAGTACAAGTATGACACAGTCATTGTCCATGCTGGTGTGAACGACCTGAGATGTACCTCCCTGGACTACATGAAAAGAGACATAGAGGAGCTCTCTGATTATGTAGCCCAGGCAGGTATGACCCTGACCCTGAGCAGTATCCTTCCTTCACCACGAATGATGCCACAATATAGTGACAAGATGATCAGCTTTAACAATTGGCTTAATTTCTGGTGTCATTCAAAGGGGATCCATTGTCTGTCTGCTTGGGATGACATGCTTGACAAGCCACGCTGCTTCGCAAGGGACGGTGTGCACCTGTCACCCCTGGGATTCCGGATATTGGCTAAGGCTCTTGCCACCCCCATAGTGCCTTTTTTAGGCAAGGCTCAAATTCTAAACCTACCACCCTAGAAAACAAAAATGGGAAGAAACTAAGGGTAATGCTGCTCAATGCCAGAAGTCTAAATCTCAAAATGCACGCACTCGAGGCCCTTCTCAGTATGGAGAACATCAATGTCTGTGCTGTGACTGAAACCTGGTTCAAGGCTCCTGAGAGCACCACAGCACTATCAGGCTTTACCTCATATCATGCATTCCGGCCCCAAAACCTGGACCATACCACAAAAGGAGGGGGTGTATCCATATTCATCAAGGATACCCACACCTCCAGGTTGGTGGCTACACATGAAGCATCAGAAACCATCCAGGTGCAATTAACCATAGGCAAAACTGCTCTACAATTTGTAGCATGCTACAGGCCACCCTCTCAAACTCAGGAAACCCACACGGCCTTCCTGAAGACACTGGAGGGTATAAATGTATCACCAAACACCATCATATTGGGTGACTTCAACTACCCGAATATAGACTGGGAACATTACTCAAGCCCCAACTTTCTAGCCCAAAGGTTCCTGGAGTTCATAAATTCAAATGCCATGGAACAACTAGTCACCGTCCCCACAAGAGGAGAAAATATACTAGATCTCATCATCACAAACATGGGGACAAAATGCTCCACACCGGAAGTGTATCCCTCTTTGGTGAGATCAGATCATAAACTAATCTCACTAGAAATCCACATCCCGCCCCCACCCCAAACAAAAAAGAACACAGTGAAGAACTTCTCTAAAGCAAACTTCACACTACTCAAGACAGGTGTGGTATCCTTCAAGGCCCCCGAGCCAATGGAAACCACAACCCAAGCTGCGGAAGCCCTTACAAATGCCTTCTATGAACACCTTCAGGACTGCATGGATCAGGCAATTCCAAATAAAACCAAGACTCTTTCCACCAAGGGCAAATGTCCAGTCTGGTGGACCCCAGCCATAAACAAACTTTACAATAAGAGGAGAAAGCTATTACATGATAGAGCAAAATCCCAAAAAGGGAAGGCATCTTTGATCAGTACTAGCAAGAAACTATGATCCCTCATAAAATCATCCAAGGCCAACTTTGAGAAAAAATTGCCATAGATTCAAAAGACAATCATAAGGCCTTCTTCAGCTATGTCAGAAACCTGGGTGGAAACTCCCAGATATGCTCAGAATTAGTCCAAAATGATACAAAATCACTGAACCCACAGACATTGCCAACATACTGGCAGACAGGTTCAGTGCAAACTTCACCCCCCCCCAAAAGGAGAGATAACTATCCCAACAGAGTGTAGCCTCCCAGACATCTCAAATGCGCAGGTGAAAGCTGCTCTCTCTAAAGCTAAAAACACAGCATCAATGGGACTGGATGGTGTCCCCGGCTGTGTGCTACATGAACTCAATAAAGAACTAAACCCGCACATAAGGCAGCTGTTTAATCTTAGCCTTACCACAGGACATGTGCCCAAGGAGTGGCGTACGGCAACTGTGGTCCCACTCCACAAAGGCGGTGCCTCTACGGACCCTGGTAATTACTGCCCCATAAGCTTAACAAGCCTGATCTGCAAAGCTATGGAGAGGATCATAATGGAACTCATAAACAAGGACATAGGGGACTTGCAGACCTTGGACCCAACCCAGTTTGGCTTTGTCAAGGGCAGATCTTGCCTTTTGAACTTGGTTGACTTCTTCGAAACAGTTACCAAGGCCATTGATGAGGGAAAGGCAGTCCATACAGCCTACCTTGACCTTGCAAAAGCTTTCGACACAATACCCCACTCGGGTATCATAGAGAAACTTACCAGCTTAAATGTAAACCCATATGTCAAAAGATGGGTTGCAAACTGGCTAAAGGACAGAACCCACAGGGTTAGAGTTGCTGGAGCCATGTCAGACTCCAAGCCGGTTACAAGTGGTGTCCCACAGGGCTCAGTCCTTGGCCCCTTATTGTTCAGCATCTACTTCTCAGAAGTACAGGCAAACATAGGAGGACTATGGCTGACAAAGTTTATGGATGACTGCAAACTGGGTGCCATAGTGGATAGTACATCGGACACAGACATCCTTCAGAGGGGTCTCACGGAAACTGATAGCTGGTGCCAGAGCCATGGCCTGAAGCTAAACGCAAAAAAGTGTATAGTCATACCCTTCGGGAAAAACAAGGTAACCCCAAGCTACCATATAGGTGGCAACCCACTAAGCACAGAAGAGGTTATCAGGGACCTGGGTACCCAGGTTGACAGTGGCCTCTCATTTGACACTCACGCTGCTAAAGTGGTTTGAAAGACCTTCTACATTGCCCATCTGATCATGAAGGGATTCACATCCAGATCAAGTGAGGTCATTGTTCCCCTGTACTCTTCACTTATCAGACCAATGATCGAGTACAATGCCCCATTCGGGATGTATCTCACCCGACACCTGCAGCAATTGGAGAGACCCCAAAAGTTCCTCACCAAAAGGATAAAGGGACTCCAAAACCTGTCTTATACTGCCAGACTGAAGAAACTCCAACTCTATTCAGTTGCATACCGTCTGCTCAGAGGTGACCTGTGCCTGACATACAAGGCCATGACCAACCCGGAATTAATGGACATGCTCCACCTCAAAAAATCCAAATCCACCAGAACCACTAGAGCAAGTGACTTAAACCTTAGCACGGATATAAATAGGACATGCTGGAGGGATAGATTTATCACCCAGAGACTCCCCATGCTGTGGAATAAAATCCCGGTCCATGTGAGGCAGAGCACCTCGCTGGCTCTGTTCAAGAGAAATCTTGACCGGTGGATGGGAGATCATAGGTTTACCCCGGGAATCATCTCTGTGTCACTGCTGGACAGAGGCACAACAAACTAATGGGCACATTATTTCTAACATAAGGGGTGGCGTAAGCCACATAACTTTGGGCTAGGCTTATAAATGCCTTAGGGCAGATAGCCTAGTATAAACCTATGAACCTATGAACCAGTGCTGGCTTGGACTGGGTACTTTTGGTTTTGATTCATTTATAAACCTGAGTTTTGCCCTTCCCTGAAAAATATCAGTGAACCTTATGTCCCATCCAAAAATCTAAGCTCTAACAACAAACAGTTACTTAAACTATCAAAACCTAGTAAAAGAACATGTAGCTTCCTCTATTCTCATTTCATAACTAAGCTGTGAAACACCCTCCCATCATCAGTTACAGAATTAGACAACATATTCTCCTTTAAAAGAAAACTAAAACAACATCTCACTGATAACCCCAGCTGCACATGCAACACATATCCACAGCCTCCTTAATCTAGTAAAACTGTTTCACATAGCAAATATACTTATGTATGTCATAGTGTTACACCATATGAGTTATCCCTAATCTTTAGTACCCTAGTCCACACATCTATACAATTATCTTAACACATTTTCTCTTCTTTGTCACTTTCTACTTTTAATGCTACCATTAAATACCTGCCACCTATAATCTACATATTCCCACCACCTAGCTATACAATTCTAACTATATCTATCCTACCTTTAGTTTAACACTCTAATTCTACCTTTCCACTACACTTACATTTCTCTTGTCCTACCCCCCCCAAAAATTGAGCTGTATTGTTAAATATTTCTAACTGTATAATTTTCCTACATGCTAATGTTCCATTGTTACTGTATTGTGTCTTTTTGCAACATATGTGCTGTTTAGATAGTTTTCTGTATTATTTCACTTGCTTTATAAGTAATTGTTTCATGACAAATTCATGTAATGATTTTCATGTAACTTAGATCTTTTCTCCCTCCACTGAAAATGGGTCTCAAGCCCAGTGGACTTTCCCGGTCAACAAATGTCAATAAATAAATAAATAAATAAATAATAATAAGGGAAAAAGGTGAACAGGCTCAGCAGCATATATTATTCATATTCTTTCTAAACAAAACAGCAAAGTTCTAAGTTACAAAGTTTCTAGCAGCTTAGTAGCACCGACTCCATTGCATCAAGTGCACGTGTAGGGGGTGAAGACAATAACTGTTAAATAGGACCAGATAGCCTTGGAAGCATTTTAGGCAAAGAGAGAGACCCAGCTAATCAGTGAGGACAAAAGGCATGTTTTGCTATCGTTTTTGGAGGGTCAGAAGACCTGGGAAAAGTGTTGGTTATATTAATTGCATCTGCGGATTTGGAGGTCATTGAGTTAAGTAAAATAATTTGTAAATTTATTTTTATTTATTTATCATTTGTTGACCAGGAAATACTGAGTAGGACACAGCCTATTTTTAGCGGAGGCCTGGAGAGAAACACTCTAGATGCATGTGTTTGGATTGTGGGAGGAAACCGGAGTACCTAGAGGAAACCCACGTGAATGCAGAGAGAACATGCAAACTCTGCACAGAAGGCACCCCAGTCGAGAATCAAACCGGAGAACCTCTTGCTGTGAGGCGACAATGTTAAAGTGAAGGACAAGTACTAGGTAGGTGGTATAATGTTACTGTTTATATACTTGTTAGATGAATTTGTGGGTAACTGTTTTAAAGAAACAAATTATTGGCGTTATGGAATTTATTGTGGGTGGGGGCGATGTTTTAAAGGGTGTTCAACCCAAGTTGGTTTTGTATATATTTTGAAAAGTGGCAGTTGATCAGATGTAATTGTTGATAACTGGAAGAGGAGAGAGAGAAAGAGTTATTTGTTCATAAGTATGTTAAATGGTAGCAGAACGGTGTGTAGAGAAACAGAGGGGAAACTTTTTTTAGTAGTAAGTGGGTTTATATTATTTCTGGGCATACTTGACATGCATGGTAAACAGGCTTGTACATAGCTAGTAGGGTAGATGAACCAGACTTGGAAATGGTTATGACTAGATGAGGTTGGGTGTGATTAATTTATATATATATATATATATATATATATATATATATATATATATATATATATATATATATATATATATATATATATATATATATATATATATATACATATATACACTCTCTCTCTCTCTCTCTATATATATATATATATATATATATAGATATATAGATATATAGATATATCTGGGTCTACCTTACATGGTTGACTCTTCAGAAAGTTGACTTTCATATGGCCAAGACCATATGATCGACTTTCAAAAAGCCGACCATGTAAAATAAACACATACACACCAAAGACTTACCTTTCAACTATTAGCAGTGGGGCAAGCCCCCCTGCACCCCCATGGGAGGCTCCGCCCCCCACAACTCCCATAACTTAAATATACCAACTGCGAGATTGCAGGAAATTTTCCCATTCCACACTGTACGGAGATAGAGGGTTCCCCATGGTTGGCTTTTATATCACAATTCCATTGGAATGGGTGGAGTTAAGTTATTATACATGCAGATTTTATATTGATTAGTGTCCAGATTTTTGGCCAGTTGTACCTACTTTTCATGGGCCTTTGTCCAGATTTTTGATGTCTCCATGTTGAGAGGTATGCTTCAGAGTAACCAATATAATGCAGAAATGCTATTGCGTTTACTTCTGAATGCCAATACAGTTAAATTATTACAGAAATACTATACCATTGGAGTTTCTTTAGTAGCACTTTATGTTTTACTTCGACGACAGTTAACACACACAAAGTAGTCACCATTTCTAACATATCAACATTTTTCAGCAGTATAAACCACAATGCACACTTCATCTTAACAGTTGTCTTCTGTACATTATAATACTTTCACTTACTGCTGTAACGATTGGGGAGAGATGGGTGAAGGCTGCCAGCCTAGTCAAATAGAATTTGATGATATATTTCTGGCATTTGTAAATAAATGTAAAAATACAGGCATAATTCTTAAGTGTAAAAGAATACAGTGAAATGTGGAACTGCAAAATATGTGACAACATTGCACTTTACTGACCCAGTGAAGCATGTTGTGATCCTTTCATGTTAGAATTCAGCTCCAGTGCATCTGGATGAAGGTTTCATGCCCATTGTTTTAAGGTTAAAGTTTATGACAAGAATTTAGATGTGGAATGTGTTTTATTGCTCTGATTTCTGTTAGACTATACATGTGAAATGACTTATATTGTTGTAAGTTTCTGTGCAGGTGTTAGATTGCTAAATAATGCAGTTTGTGGCCTGAGAACTCAGACCAGGTGTTAAGATGATGCAATATGAATACTGGGAAAACCTAAGTGTCAAAAATGATGTAATTTGGGAGGGCCTTAGAGACATGTTTGTTAGTAATGTTTAAGTACTATTTCTCACAAGAGACTGAGCCTTTTGATCTTGGATATCTAACTCAGCACTCTGCCTAAGCTCACATGTTTTAGCACTGTGATTTCTTGTAGGAATAGTTAAAGCTAGTGACGATTAATTAGGTATTTTTCTTTGAAATCAGACCTGTCCTACTGTATTATTTTAAGTTTCTGTGTGATCTCTGAACTCTTAGATATCTCTGTGGTATAGTAGTTTTGTCTTGTGTTTTAATTATTTATTATTAAATATTTTTAAAACCTTCTACCTGTGGCTGGTTTGTGTAGAGATAAGCTCTAGAGTACATTACATATTTATAGAGTTTATTGTAATAGGCCAATCTAAAGTAAGCCTTGACTGTTAGTCATACTACCATTGGATAATAATATTGCACAGTAATAACTGGACAACCTTTTAAGGGCCTTTTATTAGCTGATATTATTAGCTGGGTGGTGGCAGGGATTACTACCATATGGTCTGGGTAAAGGGGCACAGCTGGAGAATCTGTGTCAGCCTTTTCTGGGAGTGTCTGTGAAGTTGTATAAATACTTATCTCAAAGTGTGTGTGTACTGTGTCAGCTACTTGGCAGGGACACGAAGCACTGGCTGGACAGAGAGAGTGCTGGAGGTTCTAGCTTGCCCAGTTAGGCTGAGACTTGGAACCTATAGCTGTGCCAGTGGGGAGTCTTATTGGGGACCTGGTGAGCAAGGGAGCAACCATCCCCAGACTGACTGTGATCTCTGTGTGCACTTAAGGGAAATTGTACTTTACTGTGTGTATTAGTTATCCTTTCCTCTTCTATGAGATGACCTCCCTGGTGTTAGTGGTGAGGATTGAAGCTCCTTGATTGCTAGGCCAGGGCACGGTCATCACAACTGCTTCTTCCTTTTTTCAGTTTTACAGTACATTACTTTCCCACAATTTGCAATTACTAGTTGATTTTTCAAAGCTTCTCCCTGAATCACAGGTAATTGTATACTATGCTACATCATTCTGCTATAGTTTTACAGCACGCAACCATTCTACAGTTCACATTTAGTAGGGGAATTTCTTTAGTTCATACAGCTTTGCCAAAACAATTAACTATACTTGACATTTTGCCACTGTTTGACATGTACCTTTTTTTGTTTTTAGCTTGGTTTAACAAATAATTGCACTTACTTTCTTTCTGAGTTACTTTGCACTGCTTTTAGCTTCTGCCTGTTGTAGAGAAGGTTATCACTTTGCTTAGCATTCAATTAATAATTCATTTAACAATGCACTTTGAATTCTACCTTGTTAGATTAACAGTAACTCGGCAAAAAGCAGTGTGCTAAAATACTAAAAAAGAATAGCAATTCCTTACAAAGCACAAACTCAAGCCTTTTTTAAAGGTGGGACAATTGTCACACAACAGATTAGCTCATTAGCAGCAATGAACAGGTCAAAATATATAACAGCCGGTTATAGTTAAACAAAACTATTGCCTGCTGTGCAGCCATCAGGATAATCTTGGAAATCAGTCTGAAGACTCACTGTGTGACATATCTCACAATCTTTTAGTCAAGAATTCTGGACAATGCCAAAAATGACAAGGGGAACAAACACAGCAAATTAGGGACATATTAAATACTGCTTTTATAAACTTGGAAAGTAGATAGAATGACAAGTTTTGCATTAGCATGCATTTTTTGAAGGATATGAAGTCTGCAACTTAAACATCTCACATTAAATAGTGGCTTTGATCCTTTGTTATTTTCCAGAAAGCAACACATTTTTTGAGGGACAGGACAAAATCTAGGGCAAAAATATGGACATTCTGCAAAATTCTGGCAGTTGAGAGGAATCCAGTGTGGTTTCAATGTAATTTATTTACACTTACGTTTTGTAATACAATTTATTTATAGTGGCAACGTACCATTTCAGCCACATTATACAAGGTCCTCACAATTCTGTCCAGTTCAGCTCAGGAAAACTACTTTCAGTTCTGTTCCTCTCCCATCTCTGTAACCCAGTCTGTCACACTCTGCAGACCCCTGTCTATGTATCTTTCCACAGTACTTCCAGTCTCACCCAGAAGGGCCACATCTCTCTCTCTCTCTCTCTCTCTCTCTCTCTCACACTCTTTCTCTCACTCTCTGACCCCCTTTTATAAGAAAGGGAGTGTAACCTCCTCTACTCTGGGCAGGTGCAGATCCTCCTCCCAAAATGCTCCAAAAACTGGGGTTCCGTATACTCCTCAACAGTTGCTAGGAGGTTCAATACCCAGAACTATACTTAGCTCAATTATCATCCTTGGCAGTTTTGATATTGGTGCTGCTGTCATCCCAAGATGATGACCAAAACAAAAAAGTCCTTACAAATTGAGGACTAAAAAGTTTCTATAACTGTAGCAAGTAGCTTTTACTACATATTTGCTGAAGTTACTAACATCAAAATACCTTAGTTTAGACAGCAGCAGTATCAGCTGTGGGGAATGTTCCTTCTGCACTTATACCCAATCAGCATGTCTAATGAGGTGCCAGTCATGCTCCGTAATACCTTTGCTTCACATTACTGTGTGTGTGTGTGTGTGTGTGTGTGTGTGTGTGTGTGTGTGTGTGTGTGTGTGTGTGTGTGTGTGTGTGTGTGTGTGTGTGTGTGTGTGTGTGTGTGTGTGTGTCTGTGTCTGTGTGTGCATGTGTGTCTGTGTGTTTCTGTGTATGTACTGAACAGACTTTAAGAGTTAACAGTTCATTTCTCATTTAACTTCTTCTTTCTGGATGTAAAAT
>NC_056727.1:153034662-153139662 GCF_019279795.1 Protopterus annectens | reverse complement strand
ATATTTATATATATATATATATATATATATATATATATATATATATATATATATATATGAAAGGGGAGTAGGGCTGGAAGGGAATAAAGAGAGGGGGGAAGATGGTGATCTCTAGTGAAAGCAAATATACAAAGAAATCTATTAAATGAAAGGAGGGGAAGCAACTACATAACATAAGAAAAAGGAATGCAGCAGCAGTGTGCAGTGCTGCCAGGTTCTGTGAACTGCATTCTGCTGAGACCTCCCATCCAGTAAAAGATTAATCTTTGTTGTATATGTGCACATAGGTGTGGAGGAAGGCAGCATCAAGGACACACTGCTGTGAGGGAAGACATTGAAAAAGACGTGTTCTACTAAGAAAAAAAAATCAGTTAAGGAAGAAACACGCACATGACATATTACAGAAAACAAAAACATGTAGAGGAGAAGATAGGAATTTGTAGTGGACTTGAAAACCTGCACCATATCTATGTATTGTCAGGACTTTAGGCTGGAAGGGACTGTTAAGCAAGATATTGTTTTCAGATAATTGGGAGTCACCTTTTTCACATGTGTAGCCTCACAGGCAGGCAACTAAGACATGAACAAGCTTATAATTTGGCATTGAATGCCCATTTGCTTTTGTCAAACTATAATCTCTGGGAATTTAACAAACTAATGAGTAAGCAGCCATGGCCTAATACATACGCAGCTGGGACATTACCTACTTCCATTAGTTTTTGAGCAGTACTCCTTCAATTTCAGAAACTACATTACTAGTCTTATATCCACAACCCCACAGGAAACAGTTCAGGGCAGTGAAGTATTCAGGCTTTAAACTTTATTCTGTTTTTGAAATTATGGGTGCCAATTCACAGTGATGATAGCAGTCAAGATCCCTGTTTGGAAAAGTGCTCTGTCATTACAGTGGAATTCAAAGACTGTCTCTCTCATAATACTTAGTAAAAAATTATGTTTGTAAATATCTTTGTACATATATTTTTGTGGTTTGCAAGGATCTTTCTTACTGTACCTGGCACTGAAATGTGATTTCTTTGCCCATACTTATTTTGTAACTTACACCTGCTTTTATTAAGTTTAGATTTTTTTTTTTACTCATATTGCATAATGATACAGCTGTAGTAAGGCTAGCATTCATATTTTGTTTAGTATGAAATATTGGACTGACTGCATTATTAAAATATGTGTGTTAGTTACAGCACTGACATGTTCTAAGTTTTTCAATATTCAGATGCAGTGCATAATGCCATTGGCTCCATTGCACATAGGAATGAAGCCCTATGATGAATTCCAGCCAGAACTGATAAAGAGTCAAGGCACTGGAGATAGGACAGGAATAAGAGGAGTGCTCACTTGCTCCTCTCTCTTTTAAGGGTGAAGAGTTGATGGGGGCAGCGAGGGCAGGCTTAATGTCACTGTTCTTGTGAGACTGAAGATATGATTATGGAGGTGGTTGGTAAAACAAATTGTGGAATAGTCAAAGGAGTACATCACCTTGTAGGTCTTAGACTCTATTGCAATGTCCATGCCCACCCATGTGAAAGCATCCAGCATGCAGTGAGGTGGTGTATCACACAAAACTGACAACTTTGTTTGCAGCATTCATGATGCTGTAGTGATAACCATCTCCTCTCCACCACTCCAGACCAACTCATAATCTAGTGCACTCTCTGCAGTTGATGGTTTTGGTTCATCTAGTGGAGAGTCCGTTCGGAAAACACACATTCTTGTCATTTTGGATTTTTGAGATAATGTACTAAAACATTTCTATTTTTTAGGAAAACTTTAAATATCAACCACTGATTAATGGATAAAGGGATGTTTATAGATGCTTTTGTACATATCTGTAGTTTGCTAAATTCCTAAACACTGGATAGTCTATGTACCTATTATGGGACATATGCTTACCTGGACTAGACTAGGTCACTCATGCTTATACTATCACTGTAAAAATCCTTGTGTGAGAACTAATGTTGCTGTTTTACTAGCTAAGTAGCTGACCGTTTCAAAATGAGAAATTTCCAAAAGAGGCCAAATGAATTATCTCCACTGGTGTATAGAGAAAAAACTCCAACCTATAATCCAGGTGACTCAGCTCTGACAAGCACTGGAGATGGACTGGGGATGCAGTAGAATCACTGGCGAAGACTAAGGGTCATGCGGAGGTGCTATCAGCAAGGGTCACAGGGCCATTAATTAAGCATGTGTGAAGGCATACATTACAGTTTGCCATTGTTTGTCAAATTTGTGGGCACTTTTGTGCATGCAGAAAGGATATTAGGGTTCTTAAATTAAAAAAAAAAAAACTCTGAACCCCATACTGGTTATAGCACCACTCCTGGCCTGTTTAACCATTGCCTCTAGTGGAAGAAATAGGCCAAAATGCTCTCACCCGAGGAAGCCATCCAAGTGGTGGCAGGGTGGCTTAATGATCAGATGGGAGAAGTTAAAAAAACACACACACACATTCTTTTTAAGCATTCAGGCAAAAGTACTAACAGTTGTAAACATTCAGGACATTGAAGCTATAACACATGGCAGCTAGATGATACAGTAGCTAATTTAGCAAACAACGTAGTAGGTAAGGATAAGGATCAGGTTGATTAAGCAGAGTAAAAGGCTGCAGTCAGCAAGATGGCTTGTAACTCACATTGTTTAGACTCCACTGGTTCATAGTCATACTTAAGTTTCTAAATGGAGTGATCCTGAGACATGCCTTAAGGTGCAGCATTTTGGGGAATAGGGTTGAAAAGGGTGAAGATTTGGAAGACATAGAAAGAGAAGAGAATTCACATTATCAACTACAAATTGCTCTCTGCATCAGTAATTTTTGGCAGAGGTTTTACGCCGGATGCCCTTCCTGACGCAACCCTCCCCATTTATCCGGGCTTGGGACCGGCACAAATGCTGGTGAAGTGAACAGAGGGGATGAGGAAGTGATGGGTACGTATGATGTTAAGGAGAGGAATGCAGGCGGTCAGATGACTGTGGATTTTGCGAAAAGGATGGACATGGCTGTGGTGAATATGTATTTTAAGAAGAGGGAGGAGCATAGAGTGACATACAAGAGCAGAGGAAGATGCACACAGGTGGATTATATCCTATGTAGGAGGGCCAGTCTGAAGGAGACTGGAGACTGTAAAGTGGTGACTGGGGAAAGTGTAGTTAGGCAGCATAGAATGGTGGTCTGCAGGATGATGTTGGTGATAAAGAAGCAGAGGAGGAGTGTGAAAGCAGTGCCAAGGATTAAATGGTGGAAGTTAAAAAAGGGTGATTGTGAGGTGGAGTTCAGGGAAGAGTTAAGACAGGCACTGGGAGGCAATGAAAAGTTACCGAATAGCTGGGTAACTACAGCAGAGCTAGTAAGGGAGACTGCTAGGAAGGTGCTTGGTGTGACATCTGGACATAGACAGGAGGACAAGGAGACATGGTGGTGGAATGAGGAAGTACAGGAGAGTATACAGAGGAAGAGGCTGGTGAAGAAGAAATGGGATTGTCAAATAGATGAAGAAAGTAGACATGAGTATAAGGAGATGAGGCGCATGGCAAAGAGAGAGGTGGTGAAGGCTAAGGATAAGGCATATCGAGAGTTGTGTGAGAGATTGGACACTAAAGAGGGAGAAAAGGACCTGTACCAATTGGCTAGACAGAGGGACAGAGCTGGGAAAAATGTGCAGCAGGTAAGTGTGATAAAGGACAGTGAGGGAAACGTACTCACAAGTGAGGAGAGTGTGTTGAGTAGATGGAAAGAGTACTTTGAAGGGCTGATGAATGAAGAGAATGAGAGAGAGAAAGTTGGATGATGTGGGGATACTGAATCAGGAAGTGAAGCAGATTAGCAAGGAGGAAGTAAGGACAGCTATGAAGAGGATGAAGAATGGAAAGGCTGTTGGCCCAGATGACATACCAGTGGAAGCATGGAGGTGCTTAGGAGAAATGGCAGTGGAATTTTTAACCAGATTGTTTAATGACATTTTGGAAAGTCAGAGGATGCCTGAGGAGTGGAGAAAAAGTGTTTTGGTACCTATTTTTAAGAATAAGGGTGATGTGCAGAGCTGCAGTAACTACAGAGGGATAAAATGGATAAGTCACAGCTTGAAGTTATGGGAAAGAGTAGTGGAAGCTAGGTTAAGAAGGAAGGTGATGATTAGTGATCAGCAGTATGGTTTCATGCCAGGAAAGAGCACTACAGATGCAATATTTGCCCTGAGAGTGTTGGAGAAATACAGAGAAGGCCAGAAGTAGTTGCATTGTATCTTTGTGGACTTAGAGAAAGCATATGACAGGGTGCGTAGAGAGGAGTTGTGGTATTGTATGAGGAAGTCAGGAGTGGCAGAGAAGTATGTAAGAGTGGTACAGGATATGTACAAGGGTAGTGTGACATTGGTGAGGACTGCGGTGGGAGTGACAGATACATTTAAAGTGGAGGTGGGATTACATCAAGGATCAGTTCTGAGCCCTTTCTTATTTGCAGTGGTGATGGACAGGTTGACAGATGAGATTAGACAGGAGGCCCCGTGGACTATGATGTTTGCAGATGACATTGTGATATGTAGTGAGAGTAGGGACCAGGTTGAGGAGACCCTGGAGAGGTGGAGATATGCTTTAGAGAGGAGAGGAATGAAGGTCAGCAAGGCTAAAACAGAATATATGTGTGTAAATGAGAGGGAGGGTAGAGGAATGGTGAGGATGCAGGGAGTAGAGTTGGTAAAGGTGGATGAGTTTAAGTACTTGGGATCAACAGTTCAGAGTAATGGTGAGTGTGGAAGAGAGGTGAAGAAGAGAGTACAGGCAGGGTGGAATGGGTGGAGAAGAGTGTCAGGAGTGATTTGTGACAGACGGGTACCAATAAGAGTGAAAGGGAAGGTCTACAAGAAGGTAGTGAGACCAGCTATGTTATATGGGTTGGAGACGGTAGCATTGTCGAAAAGGCAGGAGTCAGAGCTGGATGTGGGAGAGTTAAAGATGTTAAGATTTGCACTGGGTGTGACTAGGATGGACAGGATTAGGAATCAGTATATTAGAGGGTCAGCTCAGGTTGGACAGTTTGGAGACAAAGCAGGAGAGGCGAGATTGCGTTGGTTTGGACATGTGCTGAGGAGGGATGCTGGGTATATTGGGAAAAGGATGCTCAGGATGGAGCTGCCAGGTAAGAGGAAAAGAGGAAGGCCTAAGATGAGGTTTAAGGATGTGGTGAGAGGAGGCATGCAGGCGGTTGGTGTGAAAGAGCATGATGCAGAGGACAGGAAGAAATGGAAACAGATGATCTGCTGTGGCGACCCCTAACGGGAACAGCCGAAAGAAGATGATGATGATGAACTACAAATTGCTCTGTTGATTATTTACTAGCATAACTCACCTCAAGTGAAGACTGATATTTTCCTTATATTGCTACACATCATACTGTTCAAGTCCTTTTCCTGAGTTATTTATTAGTAATTTCCAAGGCAACTCACAATATGTAGTCTTGTGTGCAAAAAGTGGGCAGACAGAAAGGAATAGTACAGGAGGATTGTTGGTCATTGACAGTATTAGTGCCCCTCCCTAGTGCAATCCCACTACTGTATCATGTTAATACTTTCTGTATACAGCTCTTGTGTTGTGGTGCACATGTAATATGCCCAATGGCATTCTTCTCTGCACTGGTATGCCACACACAAAATGATTGCTGTTAGCACATACAATTCAAATGCCCTTGTCAGATTATATTATACTTGTCTGCCTTTACTACTGTTAAACCTATCTCCTCAGCTACAGCTGGCATACAAAGCAGTTGTCCTCTACAAATGCAGCCATGCATTTTTGCACCTGGATTAAACCACTCCTTGTTTTCAACTTTACTGCCACCGTCTAACAAAAAAGAAAGTTTTTTAAATTGCTAATTATGCTTTGCCTTTCTTTTTGTTAAGGAAAGGAGTAATATGGTAGATTTTCAAAGTAGCATTCAAGAGGTAAATTATATTGCTCTCACTGCAGGGAAACAGTTGTTATTTTAAATATAAGTAATAAAGCATGTAATAAGGTATTGCTTAAATGCAGTGAGGCAAGGGCACACAATAAATAATAATAATAATAATAATTTATTATTATTATTATTATTATTATTATTATTATTATTATTATTATTATTGTCAAAAAACTCAGAAAACTATTTGAAATAATTAGTCAAATCCAGATATTTTACAAAAATAATCCTAATGCTGCATTTTTCCTCAAACTTTCAACTTGTTTAAAGGGCCTTACAGGCATATACACAAAAATTAGAGGATGCAATTATATTAAGAAATATAAGGTGCAAATAGTTATGTTGCAGGAGACACATTTGAATAGAAATGAACATGTAGATTTGACAATGGAAGATTTCATGGCAGAAATTTTCCAGAATATCAAAGACAAAAGAGGAGTAATAATACTGATTACTAGATGGGCCCCCAGTAGTGAAAGAAAATTAAAAAAGGCAATAATGGAAGATTTGTGGAAGTAAAGGGCAATGACGAGAAAGGGATTACACTGGCATATACATAAATTCCACCTAAAACTACTATTATGATGGTTAGATGAATGCTGGAAAAAAAAACAAAAGCTTTCAGCAGGAAATATTATGTATGAGAGGGAATGTAACCTGATTTGCAATACTACGGCTGCATCAGTGACTCTAGAAGAGAAAATATAACAAAATAGATTTCTGAAGAAATATACGAGAATGCCTGAAATGCTAATGGAACCTTATTTGCCTTGGCCATAATCAGAGCTTCGTCCCCCTATGCCATGGCACTGGCTATGGGAAATCATCTTTCATTATGTCTTCTGCTAGAACCAACATTTTTGACTTAAAAAACTTCTGTTTCTCGCCACATCTGTGTTACGGCCTGCGCTCTTCTCAAATATTTTATAGCCAAGAATTGGGTCAATCCCTCAGCAATAGCTTGGGAAAACTTTACATCAATGGCAATCAAATATATATCTGCACATAAGTTATGCAATAATAACAAAAAGAAAAAAGAAATTTTCAGAATTACTGGTGTAGCCTTTTTGACCTAATCCAAACTAAATAATCTTCCAAAATGTGGGTCACTAACATTACATTCCAGGAAATCCTTCATCGGTATAATCAGGGGCGGCTCGTGGTATCGGACTCTGCGGTCCAGATAGAGAAACACAGGTACCCAGCAATCATTACTGCAAATGCACCCAGGAATCAGTGGACGACCAGAGGAGGTCCGGACTGCTTCGGCTGCAGGCAGATCCAATCAGGGCTGAGAGAGGTGAGCTGCTCTCGTGGGACTTTTGTTGCGCGGGCTCATTCAGGAGGTAGGTGTAGCAGGTTTTGATCTGGTCGCTGGCTGGATTGCTCCATGTCACAGGTGGAATTTGCTGCTTCAGGTTGCTGTATTCCTCAGGTGGTATCAGGTAAGTGAGTTGCTTCTTGACTGCTGCTGCAGGTCGGTGTGTGTTTTGCTGCTGCTGCAGGTCGGTGTGTGTGTTTTGCTGCTGCTGCAGGTCGGTGTGTGTTTTGCTGCTGCTGCAGGTCGGTGTGTGTGTTTTGCTGCTGCAGGTGTGTTGTGTGTTTTGCTGCTGCTGCAGGTCGGTGTGTGTTTTGCTGCTGCTGCAGGTCGGTGTGTGTGTGTGTGTGTGTGTGTGTGTGTGTGTGTGTGTGTGTGTGTGTGTGTGTGTGTGTGTGTGTGTGTGTGTGTGTGTAAAATGCCCCAGTTACTATATACTGGTGGCTAGAGAAAGGGCTCAGGCTTGAACCCTGTACCTTGGCTGCAGGTGGCAAGGACCTTAATTCCCTATCCACCACCATTTCTAAAAAAAACTTGCAGAGTTTTGCCTCATATTTGTCTGTGGTTTCTGTATCTACATTTTTTCTTGCAAAGTCTGTAGTGTAGTGGTGCACTGGTAGCATTGTTGCCTAACTGCTACAGGTTCTCTGGTTTGATTCTTGGCTGGGGTATCTTCTGTGGGGTGTCTGCATGTTCTCTTTACTTGCAAAGATGTGATTGGCATTTCTCTCTACTCTGCTGAAAATTGTCTTTTGTTCCAAGTCAGACTACTTTCCTGGTTAAAAGTTTAAAAAATAGGCATTTGAATTTCAGACTTCATATTCTTCAGAATTGTTCTAGCAGTTGTCTAAGTTTATAACATGGATATTTGAAATTTGTCCCTATTTTTGGGACTGTATTTCCCCATTATTGACTTTGTCCAGGTATTTGTGCTAAGGCTGAGAGTTATCTATGGTGAGAACTGTATTCATTGAATGTTTGGGGCTGTATTCCCTCCCATTACTGGCTTTGTCCACATGTTTTTTGCTAAGAGGTTGAGAGCTATAGTGAGAACTGAATTCACTGAATGTTTGGGGGCTGTATTTTTGTTCAGATGTTTTGTGCCAAGAGGTTGACAGCTATGCTGAGAACTGAATTCACTAAATGGTAGCCATTTAAGTTAATCTTCCTCTCTTTTACAAAACATAGTGGTAGGTTTATCTGACTGTTTTGCACAGGGTCCCTGGGTTAAAGATGTGGCAGTGAAATGCATGGTGGTAACACAGCATTTTATTCTAGCAACTTTCCAACATTATACAAGCAATGTTTAAAATGTGTCCCTGGTTGTCCCCCCCCCCCCCGAAATAAATTTTGGCTTTTTCCAGATTTCTTGTGCTGCAAAGTTCAGAGATACAACTGTGTAGATTTTACAAGGAGCTGAGAGCTGCAGGGGAACAAAACTTTAGTGCTGCTTGCTCTGAGTCTGCTTGCATTAATAGCACAACAGGTAGTGTGCTTGCTTTTGATGCAGAAGGCTGTGGGTTCTACTCCCACAGTAGATAGATGCATTGCTGATACTGTACTGTGTTGTAAAGTGGGTGGATGCTGCAGTCTTTTCGGCAAAGATACCTAGAGTAGTAACTATGAACCTGTTATCTGTTTGCCATAGAGTCCCTATTGCGATATTACTAGCTTATTTTTATTTTTTTTTAATGCATGCAACATAGGCAATTTATTCCTCAAGGGCAACAGACACTTTATTTGTAGATGAATAAACAGTGACATATAAAATTGTTTGCTAGCAGCAACCTCTTCATTGTTACAGATTTCTTTAATGTGGAATTATTTAGATGACTTTTACTACTTCAGAGATTGTGCATATTTACTGATACTGGTGGACTGTAGAAGGTTGAGTAGACTTTTATGATGGAAATGTTCTGAACTGGGTAGTTTTGTCATTGGTGCATGCATTTTGTTTCACTGTTTACTGGAAAAATGTTCAAAACAATAAATTTAAAATGCCGTCTAACAACTGTACTGTATTGTACAAGGAATATAATTTAGTAGAATCAGGAAGGTGCATCAAAGAGCACATGTATGTTTCATGTGCAAGGGATCTGCGATTTGAAAACAGCCCAAAGTTAATCTTTATCTGCCACTGGCAAAATGTATTTTCTTTGAATGTGGGTTTCAATGCTGTTTCATTGAATGTGCGTTTCAAGGGCAGAGAAGTTTTTAATGCTAAGCCTGTTTTCACTGTGAGACTGCGTTGCTTTGTTTAGCAGATATCTTAGTGTTTGTGCTGTAAAATGCAAGATAAAACTTTCAAATCAAATGCAGATCATCACAGAAGTAAAGCAGTATGCACATTACTGTTTATGGTAAATGGAGTGATATAGCCAAGTAATGGATCATTGGAATGGCTGCAGGGGAGAGGGCTCCATTCGACCATGATTTTGTGAGGGGGAAGGGCGGCAAACTCAAAGATAGCCCCAGCTGAACTATACCTCCCAACTGTCCAGATTTTCACAGAATGAATAGATTTTTGCTTCTTATTTTTGGTTTGTTCCTCATAATATTTGTGGTTTTCTGGAAAATCATTTAGGAATTAAGTCACTAATGACATTGAGTTTCAGACTTCATAACCATCAGAAAAATGCATGCTGAAGTAAGACCTGTTCTTTCAACTGTCTCAGTTTATACAAGAGCAATTTTTAGTACTGTTTATGTTCCCCCAATATATTTGGCCTTGTCCAGATTTATTGCATTAACAGGTTGAGAGGTACATACAAATAAATTGCTTTATAGAATTAGGCATAGCCAAACCTCTCAACTGTCCCCAAATTTGGCTCAAAATGTCGCTCTTCCCCTAATAATCCCTCCGTAAAAATGGCAATTTTGGAAGAAAACATGGAGGGTTTACAATTTAGAAATAACTGTAATAATCAGAGTTATAGATTACTTTTATTTCAGAAATGCATGTAGATTCTTTTATTTTGTGAGCTGCTCAAGTTAGCAGTACTATTATTAAAAATGTCCCTTCATTGTGTGGCTATTTTATATTTTTGCATCACATTTTTGGTCCATTTTTCATAAAATTGTTTTTTGGGCAAATTAGTGGTAAATCATTAAAGACTGAAGTTAGAAAATAATGACAGACATTTGAGTTTCAGATTTCATATCCTTCAGAAAACTCATACTAATACAAGACTTACTATTCTGTTATCTTTCTAAGTTTATAAGAGAAATATTTAAAAATTGTCCTTATTTTTGGGCCTTTGTCCCACTTCTATGTATGGCTTTGCTCTGATGGTGAGGTATGACAAATGTGTCGGGGCCATCAGACAGCCAGATACATTTCAAATTGTGACATACTTGTTGCACCTCACTCCCCCATGTAGTGACTCTGGATGTGTCCAAGCAAGGCAAGGAGCAGTTGTGCAGTGTAAATGTGCAGGGTATCCCCCCATGCATTGTAAGTGTGCAGGGTATCCCCCATCCAAGGTAGACACAAGTACTACAGTGGCTTTTCATCTGTTCTTGATTTTGCAGAATGGTCTGGTTTCTGTCATATTTTTGTACAGTTGATTTATGCTTATTACTCAGAAAGTGCCTGTTGCTCTGTAAGTAGCAATGCTTTAATGACCATCAGGTAAGCTTGTCTGAGATCATAACATGCAAGTAGGCTTTAATAAGCATACTGTTAAAGAATTGCCAACATTGAAGCCTTTCTGTTGCCATGCAGAGAATACTTAACTAGATAATGTATAAGCATATGACAGTATTTGTAATAAAGGACAGGATTACATTATTTTAAGAAGCTCATTACACTTGTTGGAGACTTCCAGTGATCTCGGAGGGCTTTACCCGTAAACTAAACAGAATGCCATTCATGTGTGGTCCATAACCTGTACAGTAATCCTTTAAGCAATGTACCTTGAGCTTGTTTGCTTTTTCATTTTTTTACTTTGATCATGTTTTCCCCATGAAATAAGTAGATAGTTGTCAGGCAGCAGGTCTTTTTTGGTTAAACATTTTTACAAGTGGGGGTATCACAGAGATTGCTACTTTCAGCATGTTACTTGGTACTTTAATAAAGCTGAATATAAATTATAATGCAGTGTAAGGAGAAGCGGTTTGAGCTGAGTGCTACATCTTTTTCTTATACTTGATTTTGACTGGCATTCCAGTAATGTATTTAAAAAGTAATTTATTTTTTCATGCCTCAAACCCTTTTGTTTCCATCTAGATATTAAGTAAGCTGTCAAGCAGCCAATGCATTGAAATATTTTTATTCTTATACACTTCATTTGTCTTGATTGGACTCTCATAATGAGGGTTTGGCACCCAGGGCAGCATATTTAATTAATGTTTAGTTTTTGTGGTTTTGAGCATAGCTCCTCCCCTTTCTAGTTGTCCGCACCCCTTCCCATTGACCCCACCCATTCGGCTATCTCCTGCAGCCCCCCTTTGATTTGAAGTCACCAGCCGCCACTGGGTATAATATCTGGCCCTATAATCATTAGACATTGCTATCATCACACTGTGACTTTTGATTTAATAAAATATTTTATTATATTATTTTGTTATCCTCTGGCATCCAGGGGTAAAATATGTTGTAAATATGATATAAATAGTTGTACATGGTGTAAATAGGTTCATAGGTTTATAGGCTGGTACTAGGCTATTGGCCCTAGGGCCTATGCAAGCCTAGCCATAACAATTCCCTGGATATTTCTTCCCACAGTATTTACTTCTCTGGACACCTGTCTAGCAGGGTGACTGACATGATCCCCGGGGTGAATTTCCTATCTCCCATCCAATCATCAAGGTTCCTTTTGAAGAGGGCCAATGAGGTGCTCTGCTTGACATGTATGGGCAGTCTATTTCAGGGTATGGAGAGTCTCTGGGTCAGGAACCTATCCCTCCAGCATGTTTTGTTCATTGTGGTGACAAGGTTTAGATCCCTGGAGCGTGTGGCTCTGAGGGATTGGGATTTCTTTAAGTGGAGCATGTCCAACAGCTCAGGGTTTGACATGGCCTTGTATGTTAAGCAGAGATCGCCTCTGAGTAGACAATATGCCACAGAGTATAGCTAGAGTTTTTTTAAATGGTCAGCATATGGCATCTGCTTTAGGCCTGTGATTCTTTTAGTGAGGTATTTCTGTGGCCTTTCCAGCTGTTGCAGATGTCTTGTGAGGTACATACCAAATGGGGCATTATACTCTATAATGGGTCTAATGAGGGATGAGTACAGTGGGACAATGGCCTCCTTTTTTCTGGATGAAAAGCCCTTAGTGATGAGGTGTGCCACATAGAAGGATTTCCTGACTGTTGTGGCGATGTGGTTATCGAAAGTGAGACCACTGTCCATCTGTGTCCCTAAGTCTCTCATCACACTTTCAATGTTTAGTGTTCTGCCACCTATGTGGTAATTCATGGGTACATGTTTTTTTTTCCAAAGGGGATAACTATACATTTCTTGGCATTAAGCTTGAGTCCATGGCTCTGGCACCAGGCATCTGTTTCTGTAAGGCCCTTTTGTAGAATATCCACATCATTTGGGGATTCAATAATGGCTCCCAGTTTGCAGTCATCTGCAAACTTTGTTAGCCAGAGTCCCTTAGTGTTGTCCTGTACTTCAAAGAAGTAGATGCCAAACAAGAGTGGTCCCAGGGCTGAACCTTGAGGTACTCCACTTGTCACTTGTCTGGAGCTGGATTTGGAGTCAGCTTCTTTTACAGTCTGGGTTCTGTCAGTAAGCCAGTTGGCAACCCAACGAGTGACATAGGGATTTATGCCCAGCTTAGTAAGTTTATCTATGATTCCAGAGTGGGGGATGGTGTTGAAGGCTTTGGCAAGGTCCAGATAGGCTGTATGGACTGCCTTACCCTTGTCCACAGCTCTGCCGACTGATTCAAAGAAGTCAATCAGATTCAGGAGACAAGATCGGCCCTTCACAAACCCAAACTGAGTGGGGTCCAGTGTTTGAAGATTGCCAATGTCTTTGTTTATAAGTTCCATGATAATGCGTTCCATGCCCTTGCAGATCAGGCTTGTCAGACTGATAGGACAGTAGTTCCTGGGATCCAAGGCAGATCCTACCTTGTGGAGCGGGATAACTGTAGCTGTGCGCCACTCAGTGGGCATGAAGCCTGAAGTGAGGCTATGATTAAACATGACACTTGGGTGAGGTGCCAGTTCATTTTGTAGTTCATGTAGTACACAACCTGGGATGTCATCTGGTCCCATGGATGCTATATTCTTAGCTTTGGAGAGTGCGGTTTCTACCTGTGTGGTCGTGATTACCGGAATTTGACAATCTTTTGGTAAAGAGATGGGCCCTTTAGGGGGTAAGAGGGGGGTGAAGTTGGCACTAAATCGATCTGCCAGGATATTGGCAATATCCTTGGGATCAGTATATTTAATGCTATTCTGTTGTAGCTCAGAGCAGATCTGAGCATTGCTATGTAGATTCTTGACATAACTATAGAATGCCTTGTGGTTGTCTTTGGAATCTATGGCAATTTTATTTTCGTAACTAGCTTTTGAGAATTTTATGAGGGATCTCAGCTTCTTAGTGAGGCTAAATAGTTGGTTTATACATATATATATATATATATATATATATATATATATATATATATTGATATATATATATACCCTCCTTACCGCTTTTCTTTCTTCTTAAGACAGTCATATACTCCTCCTTCCAAGCCATTTTCCATTTGTTTTTTTTTTATTTAAAAAAATTAAGACAGTCATATACTCCTCCTTCCAAGCCATTTTCCATTTGTATCTCTAGACTTTGACTGTAATAGGTTATTGGGGGTCTTTACTGCTTATATTATTCTCTAAGATGTAAGTTTCCCAGTAAGATAACTGCTGTTTTATAAATGCATAGTTTTTGTACTAACTGTATTATATATATATATATATATATATATATATATATATATATATATATATATATATATATATACACCTATTCAGCTCACCTCTCTATGAGGTGATGTTGAATGATGGCAAATTTTATAGTCCTATAGATTTTGATGAAATTACTGTTAGAATCAATGGGATCAAAGCCATGTTAGATGACTTGGTTAAGAGTGGTATAATTACAATGGATTTGTTCAAGTATTTATATGTAAATGACCCTATTATACCCATAATACAAGGCCTCCCTAAGGTTCATAAGAATGGTTACAACCCCCCTATGAGGCCCATTGTGTCTGGTAGGGGGTGGTGTACCGAACCATTCTCAGTTTTTGTAGAGAAACATTTACGTCCACTTGTTAATGAGAACCCTATGATTTTGAGGGACACCAAACAGTTTTTGAAGGACATTTATGTTTTTACGAGTGGTCCCTGTTTAGCTAGTGATTTATTGTTTGTAACTTTGGACGTACAATCCCTTTTTACAGTAATACCCAATGTAGAAGGGGGTTGATTTTGTGAGACGTTATTTGTAGAAACATAGTACTTATGACAACAAATTTATAGGTCTTATTTGTCTGTTTTTAGAGACAATCATTGGAAGTAATATTTTCCTATTTGAGGAGACCCCTTTCATACAGCGTGATGGTGTGGCTATGGGCACATCTTATGCCAATAGCTATGCCAACATGTTTTTAGCTCTTTGGGAAGAGGAAACACTATGTTCTATGGAATTGTTTCATAGACATGTATCTTTTTATAGGCATTTTGTGGATGATGTCTTTTTTATTTGGAGTGGTAGTAAGAATCTGTTGGATAGATTTGTGGAATGGATGAACAGTGCCACTAGCTATTTAAAGTTTACTATGTTTTCGTCAGCAGTGAAGATAACATTTTTGGATGTTTTTCTGGAAAGGTTGAGTGATGGCTCCTTTAATACAGGAGTGTTTAGGAAGGAATGTCACAAGAACACATTCTTACACAGACAAAGTATGCATCCGAATTATGTGTTCCGTAATGTGGTGAAGGGGCAGGGAATGCGCATCTCTAGATTGAATAATACTGATGCAGGTTTCTCTTCAGAATTATTACACCTTAAAGATAGATTTACACAGCGAGGGTATGGTCAGTATGACCTGAATGAAGGGCTGTCTGATTTGAACTCTCTGAGGAGAGATAGAGCGAAGCCCTATTTTTCTGATCATTCTAACGTTGAGAGATGCAGAAATTTTCCAGAGTGTTCTGAGATCAGGGTACCTATGTTCTATACTATAGATAATAAGAATATTTATGACATTTTTAACAAACATTGGAATGTACTTCTGACTGACCCACAGATAGCGAGTGTTATTGGTCAGAGACCTAGGTTTAGATATAAGAATAAACGTAATTTGAAAAGAATGTTATGTTATCAAAAAACTAGAGACAGATCTGGTGTTACAACAGGCACTATTCCTTGTGGTATGTGTCATTTTTGTCCATACATAAATAGTGCTGGTAAATTTGTACATCCTGATACAGGGTTGGAGTATGTTTATAACTGTTCAGCTGACTATAATACCCAGCATGTGGTATACCTTGCTGTGTGTGTGGCCTGTTGATCATTTTATATAGGAAAGACAGACGGATATTTTAAAAACAGAATTAGGGAGCATCTTTATAATATCAGAACAGGTTTGACCACCAATGCGTTAGCAAAACATGTGATGTTATCAGGGTATCAGCATACCTTTGAATGTATGGTTGTTGAGGTTATCTCATCAAGTATAAGAGGGGGTAATGTTAGAAGTATCACTGAGGAGAAGGAAGTCAAATGGATCATGCGTCTGAGAGCTGATTCAGGTAAAGGGTTGAATGAGAGGGCTTCGATTAGACCCTTTCTTAAAACCAAAAGTATGCGAGTTAAGTGATTTATTTTATTTTAATTTATGAGTAATATGTATGAGTTTTAGGCTAGATGTGTAGTGATACATTTTTATACATTTTTTATTGTTGTTGGCAGTGGTTTATTGTGCTTTGTTAGTATATATATATAGTGTTCTACTTGTGCTGAGCTGTGTTTTGGAAAGAACCGTATGGTTGTTGCTGTTGATACCATTTGGATTTTTTTGTACTGTGTTCTACTTGTGCTGAGTTATCCTTTGGAAAGAACCACATGGTTGTTGCTGCTGCTACCATTTTGATATATATACCTATACTTTACTGCTTCCTGTAATGACTTACATTTTTTTTCTTTGTAAGTTTGAAAAGTTTGTAAAATTCAATAAAAATATATTTGAAAAAAAATTCTGTTTCTTCTATATTATCATCTTCCCTGGGTGCTATCTACAAGTCATCTGGTCTGCTAGTGCTTTGTAATTTCAAAAAATGATGGTTGCTATGAGAAGCCTTGCTGTACCCTTCATGCTCTGTTTACCACAAACTTGGTAGTACTCCATTATGACTATCAAAGCAGTATTTTTATCTGAACTGTTTTTTGCTCATAATTTGCTGAATCCAGATCTTTTTCTTTGGTATTAGTAAAACTGTAAAACTAAAGGTAAGTCAGATTTTCCTCTATGACCCATTGGAAATTGTGTTGGGGTCAGTCTTATAACTTCATGCATACTGTTTTTTGCATTCCAATAAAGCAACAGAACAGCCAATTTATTCCTTTTTGCCTTCGTCTGTAAGTTATTAATAACATGAAGAGTTCTGCCAACTTCACCACTAAACTACAGACAGCTCTGGCTTAACATAACATGTTGAAAACTGTATTTACCTAAAAGCATAACACATCTGTAATTACACACTGAGGACACTGGCTGACATGACAATAATGCATCTCATTACATGACATGTTGACAGTCCAGCAATGATAACTCTTTTTGTAGCGTTATTTAGTTTATGTACTCTCGGGACACTCCAAATAATAAGCAGCACATAATAATTATACTGAAACTTAATGCAGAAGAAAATACATGACAGTTTATGCCGTGACCTCACAGAAACTGTAAACCATATTGTAAGCTCTGCTAGATTACTTTTATGTTGTGTTACAAAAGTATTACTTCAACATAATTTTTTCTACTTGACATGCCTTACAAAATGGAATATCTCTAGATCTTCCTTGCACTTGACTCCTCCCAGGTATGACTCATAAATTTTATTTAGCATTTCTTGCCTAAAGTGATGATCAACAATAAGCTTCCATACTTTGAAAATCAGATGTTGGTACAAATTGTCTCTTCTTTTAATGTTCTTTACGATAGAATATCTTACAAGGTGGCGTTTTTCTCCTGAGATGAACCTGTCTTCAAAACTTTCTTCAATAACTTCCTTTCTGGAACGTCTGTGCTTCTTTTCTGACACAGTTAATTGACATAATTAAATTCATTTTCATGCCATCTCAGATGAGATTCATTTATTTATTTGCTTTTGTTCATTGGGAAAGTCTGACTTGCCACAAAGGCTCCTTTTCAGTAGAGGACTAAAGAAAAGAACTCCCATACAGAAAAAACCACTAGAAGAATTGTGATGTACAGAGTATACAAAAGCATAGTAAACATGTTTAAACAAAGCAAAGATAAAATACCATCTACTATTCTGGAATGCTAAAACTGCTAAGAAGTACCAGAGGCTATAATGCAGATTATCACCAAAACTATGTCTGTAGTTCAGATTATTAACCGTAAATAATATGGCAAAAAAAAAAACAGAAAATGATCCTTAAGAACATAAAACTATGTACATTTAAAACATGGTCTTGCAGTATCATCAGAAGAAAAAAAAACAGTCAGAAAATGGAAATCCGTAGCACATATTAGCGTAGATACTCAGTAGCACATTTTTATGCAGAAGAAAATCAGGGAAAACTATGAGTCCAAAACAAATCGCTTCATTTTTGGTTTGAATTTTTTGATGATTATCGAAACATCTGACGAGAATGGCAAATGAGTTAAAATTATTTTATATGAATTTGGAATATATGGCATTTTCAGCTGTTTTTTTTTTATTTCTTTCTCAAAAATAAGATTGTAGGACAATGTTTAGAGCAAAGCATTCTTCAGGATGATGGACCAGTTTATGTGCAACTAATAGTTATGGGAAAATTAAATAGCATGGCAGCTCTAACCAGTAAAGGTGATTGAGGGCACAGCCACAATGAGAGGTATACGACTTACTTGAAGAAAATGTACCTATCATATTTTAACATTGATCCAGTTTGCTCAAAATTCCAAACTGTAAATTTGTGAAGAATGGAGTCATAAAGGAGAGTAGGAAGTAGATAAGAGGAGGCAAGAGTATGTCTGCTGCTGCTCCAAGTGGTGTAGAGCAATAAAGCCATGACTATGGCCTAGCTGACCTGGGTTTGATTAGTAGCTCAAGTGACTGATGGGGCAGCTTCCAGGGATGGGCTTTTCCATCCGTGGAAGGGTAGGCAGTCCCTGTGTGCATATCCTTTGATGATCTCTGGTGGAGGCAGGGATGTCGCAGTTGGGAGTTATGGTCCAGTAAGGGGTAAGAGTGGAGACATGGCTGAGCTTCCATGGCGGTAGACAATATGCCCATGTCTCTACTGCATGCCTGCCTCTCAAATAAACTATGGGATCCACAAAAGGGAAGGGGAAGCAGGGAAACAGTAGGTCAAAATAAAGGATGGATGTTTGACAGCATTACTTTCCCCAGGATGCCCTTAAGATCTTTTCTAGCCTTGGCTAAATTTTGGGCATTGGTCTGGGGGTTGACTGCAATGCTGGTAGAGCTAGCAAAGATGTGGGGAACTGAGGCAGCTGCTATAATAGATGGTAATCACAGCTGTCAACTGGTGGAATGCCACATATATATTCCTGACTTTTCAGACCAGAGTCATTGTATGCAAATCTTAATTTGTTTATGTTTCATTGTGAATAACTTATGTGTGTACACTGTGCAAGTTAAATCAAATGCATACATGACAGACATATGAAAGTACACTGCTTAATACTATTCAGCAAGTATCGTACAAAGTCCCACACCACTGTAAATCATTTGCAAGGTTAACATTTTTGTGTGCAAACATCATTCCCAGTATGTAGTGTGTAGATAGCATCATAGAGAACTCATCAACAAGCCTTTAAAACATGTACATGGAATACAAGTCCTTGACACTACTTTTTTTGTCAAAATCGCTTACTGAAGTGCACTGCTGGCAAGTTCATATGCTCAGCTGATGACAAGGTATTATTAGCACATCCATATTAATTTTTTTGAGTTTTTGAACTTAGAACAGGAATGAGCAGTGGCCTGCCGTGCTCATGGCAAGCTTCATTCAGGTAAAGAGTACACACACATACACATACACATTTCTGATTCTGACTCATTTCAGAACATGTGTGTTTTGTGTTAGTGTTTTCTGTATCATCATTTACGCAGGTGTCATGACTACTGCAGTATAGTACTCGTTATATGGGTAATACAGGGACATACCTATCCATCGTTCATGTATTTGCTGACTGCCAACATGTATAAGACATGTTTTTGTTTTCCTTATGCAGTTTGTGCTATTCTATCAAATCACTGAGTACTGAAGTCAATACATAATAACAGATATCTAAGTGCCACACTTCATACCATTCAGAATATGCATGCTAATGCTACTCATTTTATTGGAGCACTATCCAAAGTGTGCAGGAGCAATGAATGATATTTGTGCCTAGTGTCTGACACATTTCCCCCATTAACTTCTGCTTTATACAGAGGTCTTGCATTTAAATGTGAGAAGGTATGAGCAGGGGTGGGATAATTGTTGACCACTTAAAGGAATAAGCAGGATAACATTTGTGAGATAACATATATATATATATATATATATATATATATATATATATATATATATATATATATATATATTATTTCACAATAGAAATTGCAAGAGAAATATAACTGTTCATAAATTTAAAGCTAATGCTGTATTTGAACACCTGCCAGTCTACATCAACAGTTTCTAGAAGTGAACATTACCTGAGGATATCATAAAGGAAGTCATTTTAAAGGTACTAAACACATGCATTTAGAGCGAGAATGAAAACAGTTTGAAGCAACTGGGTATGTGTGCAGCACAGTTCATTGCAGTAATGACAACTGAAACACTCCATGTGTTGTAAATTCGACCCTCAACATTCAACATATAAGAATAACTGTCTCCTCAGAGTGCTATCATTATGTCTTTCTATAACACAGCAAGGATGACTATAGTACAATGATAAACACAATACTAATGTGGGTGAAGGAAAAAACGAATTTGTTTTTGCCATAGGAAATGAATTATCCTATACCATCAGTTATCATTGTTGCTCTGTGCCAAGAATGGAGCAAATGCTGAGGACAAAAATTGATAAGACAGAATGGGAGTGAGAGAGAGACAGGGACAGAGGGAGAAACAAAGAAAGAGAGTTGGGTTTAAGAGCCATTTCTGGCAATCATTGTGTTGTGTTAATCTTTTGCTGTCATCATAATAATTCTGTCATGCACTGTACAGATGTGTTTCAAGTAGGGATCAAGCAATGGTAGGATAGCACAGCAATAAGTATGACTGAATCAGGATAATGGCAGGTTGTAATATATGAGGCCAATACTTCAACACACATATATTTCATGGCAAAACGCCTTTAAATAATGCATGATACTGCTGCATGTGAACACCTGACAATCTACATGAACATTCAATAGACCAGAGCATTATCTTAGCAGACCATAAAGGAACTCATAGCTCAGATAGTAAAACTTATGCATTTGAAAGGACAGTAGCAAAAAGTTTGAAGCAAGGGAATATGCACACATCAGACTTCATAACGGTAATGAAATCTGAAATATCCCATACAGTGTCCATCAAATCCTTCAGCCTGTTCAACATTTAAGAATAACAGTCTCCTCATACTGCTATCAGTCTTTCTTTCTTTCTGTAGGACAATGAGGCTAAGTACAGTTACTTTATGGGAACAGTATTATTGTGGCTGAAAGTAGATCTTACATTTTTGAAAGAGGGCAAGGAATGCCATTACCTTGATTTACTATTGGTTCACATTCACAATGACAGCCATTACACAAATGATGAGGACAAAAACTGAAGCTTTGTTTTATGGGTCATGTCTGGCCATGTGTGTTCTGTGTGATTCTATTTTTTGACCAGATTAAATACATGAAAAAGGGTTGGTTTGACAGTGGAGAAAACGGAGGGTAAGCAGAGAGTAGGACATGGGGAAGAATAAAGGAATGTGCAGGATGATGGCAGGAGTGCAATATAACTATCCACTTCTTCACAGGGTAACAGTGTATTTCTACAAATAAAGTGGGAAGTTTGCCTAGTCACCACATCAAGTGTGTGTGAAAACAACATAATGTGTGACTGATTGGACCAAATTGAGTGTGTCATATATACACACACACACACACACACACACACACACACACACACACACACACACACACACACATACACATGCAGAGTAGAGAGCTATGAATGGGGCATATTTTTTGTGGGATAGCTACCCAGTTTTTATTTTATTTTATTTATTTTATTTTTTGAGAGAGAGGAATATTTTAGAAGGTGATTAGGAATGAGAGGGTCAGGTTAGGTACGGGTAGGTTAAGTAGCAGGTACAGACATACAGAACAGACAAGACAGGGAGGGATGGTGAGGGACATAAAAAGCTGTGGGACACTGTAAATGAGTATAGATAGGGGACTTCAGAAGTGCATTTTCATCCAACATGAGTTGAATGAGGATCTAGTCCTCACCTTCTGAACTCTCATCACTGTCTCCTGTCTCAGACACCTTGGGCAGGGCTGGATGGCATATCAATTGGCTATTCGATGCAGGACTTTATCTGTTCTGCTAATGCAGGCACCGAGGCCCCTGGCCATTATGTCCTCCACCAGCATGGTCAGGTCTTGATGGATAACTTAATTATTACCTTCACTGGCACTACTCCCAGTGGGTACCAATGCATCAGCTTCTAGGACAGAGCTACCTGATAAAGTTGGAGCAGGTAGTGCAGGAGTTGTGGAGGCAACATTGACAAGTTGTGACTCAGAAGTGCTGGGTGTCTGTGTTGCATGTGGTGGTCCCAGTGCAGCCATTTGTGGAGGAATGGGGGTCTCATCCTCTGGCTGGTCTAGCGCCATGTACTAGTGGTAATTTGTGTTACATCTGGAATTATGAAAAACAGTGGTGGGGGGAGACAACATAGAAAATATCATCAATTCCATATAATTTTAATATTTCACATTCTATCCAAATTAGCACATAAATATATTAACCTTTGGCTCATCCACATATGAATGCAAAGTCATGCCTGTGTCTTAAAAAAACATTAATCTCATTGTTATTATAGACTCAGTGTATGTACATATGTTCCACAGTCACTTCATTCACTGCTTTTTAATGACGATATCAGAGTTACATGCCAAAAATATATTAGCACTTCTGAGCATGCTCTTTAGGATGGTGGATGGCAATCATAAATAGAACCTTGTGATAAGTCAGTATAACATGAAATTGTCAGTAATGTTGCTGTCATTCAGTGTTGTTTTTAGATAAATTTACTTTAAGTAGGACATAATGCCTTGGTGGCACATACATTTTACAAGCTGTGATAAAAAGCATCTAAAAATTGAACCCATGACCAAAAAAAGTTGACTTGCTTTAATCAGTTTATTAACTTTCAACACCACAGGAGAACAGATGTTCTCTGAGTGTAAGTTGAGGCATAACAATTTGAACATTACTCGAGCTAGACCTAATTCAGACAAGCCTTTAGGTGTTGTTCTTTATTGGACTAATATTTTGAAAGAAATAAGTATTCCTGTGAAAATGTTTCCTTTGCTTTGATTTCAGTAATTTCTGTAACATATTTGACAAAGGGACCATAAAGACTTTATAGTACATCCAGTTCTACACAACATGCATCAGTGCAATATATACTTGGGGTAATGACAAATCTTATTTCACTGACACCGTGTTCAGAGAGATCTATTTCTAAACATCGAAGCTCATATAACCGAACTTCATTTCCTGAAATGAAAATAGCGAAAGATGAAATACCTGAATGGTGACATTTCCCAGGGTAAGCAAACACTTGTCTAACATGCCCTTTTCTCCACTGTAGTCATACCCCTCAACTGTATGGAATTCTTACCGAGTTTGAGGTCCAAATAATGGGGGGCCACAAATTCTCAAGTGGACCCCTTTATTCCCGGCTTTTTTTTATTATTTGTTTCCACTGATCTCATCACGTGCAAAGATGTGCGCAATGACATCAGCTTTGTGAGCAGCCCTTGGCTGAGGGTTCTGTTCCTCTTAAAATTTGGATGTTGCAGTAGTAGCATTGTCACCTCATAGCAAGAGGTTCACTTATTGGATTCTTGGCTGAAGTGCCTTCTATGCGGAGTCTGCATGTAGTCCCTACATTTGTGTGGGTCTCCTCTTGGTGCTCTGGTTTCCTCCCACAATACAAAGACATGTGTCTGGAGCATTTCTCCCTGGGCTTCTGCTGAAAACTGGCTTCATTCCAAGTCAGACTTTCCCAGTAAACAAATGTGAAATAAAATTTGTGGTTTTCTGGAAAATTTGTGAGAACTAAATTCACTAAATAATTATAGCCATTTAAGTTTCAGTCTTCCTATCTTTCAGGAAACACATGGTAACACAAAATTTTATTCTAGCAACTTTCTAAGATTATACAAGCAATGCTTAAAATGTGTCCCCGGTTTTGGGCCTTTGTCCCCCCCAATATATTTTGGCTTTTTCCCAATTTCTTGTGCTGCATGGTTCACCAGGGAAATAGAAGTTTAGTGCTGCTTATGCAAAGGCTACTTGTATTGTTAGTAGCCCAACAGGTAGTATACTCACTTTTGCTGCAGAAAGCTGTTGGTTCTACTCCCACAGTATGTAGATGGATTGCTGATACTATATTGTGTTGTACTTTTAAAGGGGTGCATGCTGCAGTCCTGCGAATGTCCTTTGGCAGAGATACCTAGTAACTATGAACCTATTATCAGTTTTCCGACCATTCCTTATTGAAATATTACTAGCTTATCATTTTTTAATGTAACATAGACAATTTATTCTTCATTGGGACAGGCACTTAACTTGTAGATGAAACAATGAAATAAGAAGTTGTTTGCTAGCAGCAACTTCTTCATTAATTACAGATCTCTCTAATGTGGAATTATTTAGATGACTTTTACTTCTGCAGAGATTGTGCATATTTACTGATACTGGTAGATTGTAGAAGTCTGAGTAGACTTTTATGATGGAAATGTTCTGAATTGGGCAGCTTTGCCATTATTGGTTCATGCATTTTTTTTTCATTGCTTACTGGAAAAATGTTCAAAACAGTAAATTTAAAAAGTGCTTTAACAAGTGTGCTGCATTATACAAGGAATGCAATTTAATACAATTAGGAAGGTGTATCAAAGAACACATGTATGTTTCATGTACAAGGGGCCTATGGTTTGAAAATAGCACAAAGGTAATCTTTATCCACCGCTGGCCAGATGCATTTTCTTTGACTGTGGGTTTCAATGCTGTTCTAATGAATGTGAGTTTCAAGGGCAAAGAAGTTTTAATGCTAAGTCTATTTTCATTGTGAGACTGTATTGCTTTGTTTAGCAGATGTCTATTAGTGTTTATGTTATATAATGTAAAATAAAAGTTTTAAATGAAATCCAAATAAACACTGTAGAAGTAAAGTAGTATGCACATTATAGTGTTTATGGTAAATGGGGCAAAATAGACAAGTAATGGGACACTGGAATGGCTGCAGGGGGAATCTGGCACCATATTTTGGTTGCCTGTTCTTCAGTTTGCATTTGAAAGTTGTTATCCTACAATTCCATTTGAGCAGGCGGGGTTACATAATTATGTATGCAAATGTTATGTTAATCGACATACAGATTTGTACTTATTTTTCATGGGCCTTTGTCCAGCTTTTTGATGATTCCATGTTTAGAGTTATGACTGTAGTGCGATCCCAGAGATGGTATATACACAGTTTGTGGGATGGGGGTGCAGGTCCCCACACTGGGCAGTGGAGTTTACTTACTTTAGTGTGTGTTTCATTTGTGCAAGTCTTTACTTACCTGGGAAAAATTCGCTGTTCAGGTATTTCGGCTTTCGCTATTTTCATCTTGTGGAAATTAAGTTTGGTTATATGACCTTCGATGTTTAGAAGGAGATAAGTTCAGATATGTTGAAATGTATGTTGCATACCTCTTAATTATCTCCCTAACATGTACTGCTACTAATTGTAATGACTCAACCATTTTACCCAGAAAGTGCAGTTGTGTAAGTAAAATTACCATAACAGTAACTGTTCAAATGATCATTGCTGCATTAGCCTTACCTATAAGAGTTATATCCTGCCAAGGATATAACAGAGGGTCAGCTTCCAAACCTTCAGGGCACCTTTCTTGAGCCCAAACTGTCAGGCAACTTGAGATGAACTTATTAAAACACAAGCTTGAGTGCAAAAACCTTCAGAGCTTTCTTATCGACAGACAGGGAGAGAGAGAGAGAGAGAGGCTGAGCCCTGAAAAGTGAATGCTAGGAACAACTAATAATAAATATCCAACAACTCAAGCTCTGTCTACAGAACACCTGGTCATGTCCATGTCAACCCCTCACATGACAACTGTTTTCTTTTTACTTAATCATCTCTTTCTCTCCCTTGACTTATCTCATTTTCTATCCATTTCTCTTTCTTTCATGTAATTCAGTGCTATTCTCCCTATATTTAAAAATTACACTGAGTTATTCTAATATTACATCTATTTGGTTAAATACTGAGGGTGTATTTCAAATATGATACTTTTCATATTATCTTCACTGCTTCAAAGAATGTAGTGCTGTGAATTGTATCAACTCATCTTATGTTATATTCTAGTACATTTGAATAGTATGTAATCTTTGTTTTTATCTGTTGTAAGATTGTAATCTGTCTGGAGATTTTTTCCTTGGGTCTCCACTCAAAATGGGCCACTGGCTCAGTTGGACCAACCCGGTTAACAAATGTCAAATAAATAAATAAATAAATATCCACACCCTGGCATAAAAAGAAACATACCAAAAAATAAGGGGGGTAGAGGGAAGAAGGGAGTAGCTACTGCAGCAGTGATCATTTGAATATCTAATGTTATGGTAAGTTTACTTAAACAACTGTACTATGTTCATCATACTGATCATTGCTAAAGTAGCCTTCCCTATGTGGGTAGATTGCCCTAGCTGACTATATTTGGGAGCTGGAAGAAAAAGACTCCAGGAGCCCCTCGAGAATGGTCCGAGAAAAGCTGGATCTGGACCTAGAGAAGAAGTCAAGTTTATAGTGCTCTGTAAAAGTATGAACAGAAAATGAAGTAGCAGCTTCAAGGATGCTTCCAGAATCCACCACTTTCCAAAAAGCCACAGATAAAACCAGGGCCCTGCTACACTGAGTCTTGATCCTGTCTGGAATACATTTGTTACAGTAAGTACAGCGAAAAGCCTTGCATAACAATTTGGAAATAGTCTGTTTTCACATAGTTTGTCCCTTTTTACCATCACAAGAAATGAACATTTGATTCAAAAAGCTGAACATTTTAGTTCTGTCAAGACAGTACCTGAGCAGTTTGTGGACATCCAAGGTATGAAGTATCCTTTCTCTCTCATTTTTAGATTCAGTGAAGAAAATAGGGTGATGGATAGATTGCCTTAAAGTAAACTTGGATACCACTTTAGGCATAAAAGAAGGACTAGTTCTCAAAGAAACCCTGTCACTATAGAAAATGAGAAATGGTTGACTCACCATAAGAACCTGCAACTCAGATACCTTTCCTGCAGAGGTCAGAGCAATTAGTAAAATTGTTTTCTATGTTAAGAACCTCAAGTCAGCCAGACTAGCTTGTTCAAATGGAGCAAGTGTTAGCTTCTCCAACACAAAATTAAGATACAAAACAGGGGCCAACAGTTTTTCTGGAAGCCTCTTATGGAAAATCCCTTTCAAAAACATTTTGGCATGAGACTTGGCATGAGACACTTGCACCATAACACATGCAACACATAGCCCTCCAGAATACACACCAGCACTGCCTTCACATAAATACACAAACCACATACCCACCTTCATGGAGGATTTCAATAAAAATCTACACAAACAGCAGAGACCTCCAAGGCAGAAATGCACTTAACCAGCACAACACAGCACAAACCACAAGACACACAGCTCACCTACACAGTGTGCCCCTCAACCTAAGCCCCATAAGGCAAAACAGCTTGCCAACACACTAGTCATAGGTGACTCAACAGTGAGGCACACTGATGTCCAACTCACTGGATTGACTAAGGAAAAAGTAACATTCATCTGACTGTCAGGTGCCAGGATCCACCACATAATGCACCCACTCAGGTCCATCAACATCAGGTAAAAATATGACTGTTTCATTGTATATGTGGGTGTGAATGACCTGAGATGTACCTCCTTGGACTACATGAAAAGAGATATGGAGAAGCTCTCGGATTATGTAACCCAGGCGGGTATGACCCTAGCCCTGAGCAGCATCCTATCATCATCCAGAATTATACCACAGTACAAGCAGAAAATGATTGATTTCAACAATTGGCTAATTTTCGGGTGTCATTCTAAGGGGATCCAGTATCTGTCTGCCTGGGATGACATGATTGACAGACCTCGATGCTTTGCCAGAGATGGCCTCCATCTGTCTCCCCTGGGCTTCCAGATACTGGCCGAGGCTCTTGCCAACCCTGTAGTGCCTTTTTTAGGTGGTGTTTCAATGACCAAATTACCACCTTAACAGCTACAAACAAATGCACTCTGAGGGTCATGCTGCTCAATGCTAGAAGTCTAAATGTCAAAATGCACTCTCTCGAAGCACACCTTAAAATGGAGACCATCAACATTTGTGCCATAACAGAGACCTGGTTTAAGGCAGCAGAAAGCACCCCTGCACTACCAGGCTATAACTCATTCCAGACCTTTCGGACCCAGAACTTGAACCGAAGCTCCAAAGTCAGTGGTGTTTCCATATTCATAAAGGATGTGCACACCTACAGATGAGTAGCCCAACATAATGCATCTGAGATACTTCAGGTGCAGCTAACATTGGGAAAGACAGCGATACAGGTCGTAGTCTGCTATAGGTTCCCGACCATGTCCCAGGACTCACACTCCATAATCCTAAGCGCCCTGGAGAATATTATGGTCCATCCTAACACTCTCATACTGGGCAACTTCAACTACCCCTCCATTAACTGGGAAAACTACTCATGTACCAATACACTTGCTCAACATTTCCTGGAATTCATTAATTCTAATGCCCTGGACAAGCCCGTTCTTACCCCCACTAGAGGTAGCAACATCCTTGACCGGGTCATTACTAACATGTGTGGCCATTGCTCTACACCAGTAGTTAACTCCTCCTTGGTTAGATCCGACCACAAACTAATCACCTTGGAAATCCACATCCCCCACAAAGTTAACCACCATGAAAAACTTATCCAAAGCTAACTTTGGGCTCCTAAAAACAGAGGTGGCTAATTTCACAGCACACATGCAAATGGAGATCAGTTGCATGACTGCCAAATCATACACAAGTGAACTATACAGACACGTACACAAATGCATGGATCTCGCCATACCCAACAGAACCAAGGAGCTATCCTCCAAAAAAAGGAAGCCAATCTGGTGGTTCTCTGCCATAAACAAACTCTACAACAGAGGAGGAAACTGATGCAGAATAAGGTAAAGTCCCAAGACTGGAAAAACTCCCTTATCAGCCTCAACAAAAAGTTGAGATCCCTCATCAAGTCCTCTAAAACTAGCTATGAAAACAGAATTGCAGCAGATAGTCATGACAACCACAAGGCCTTCTATAGTTATGTAAAGAATCTCCATGGCAATACCTAGATTTGCTCTGAGCTACTGCACAATGGTACCTCCTATACTGAGCCAATAGATATTGCCAATATACTGGCCGGCAGATTCAGTACCAACTTTTCCCCTCCCCCCTCAAGGGACCAGACACAATACCAGTAGATTGCCAGCCACCCAGTACTACTGCTGCACAGGTTAAAGCAGCACTGTCCAAGGCCAAGAATACAGCTTCTATGGGACCTGATAATATCCCTGGCTGTGTTCTACATGAACTACAGAGTGAACTGGCACCTCTCCTGTGTGCCTTGTTCAATCACAGCCTTTCCTCAGGCTTTGTCCCTACTGAATGGTGCACTGTTACAGTCATCCCTCTCCACAAAGGAGGAGTGATTACAGACCCTGGGAACTATTGCCCCATTAGCCTGTCAAGCCTTTTATGCAAAGCTATGGAACGCATTATCATGGAGCTAATAAACAAGGATATAGGGAATCTCCAAACTCTGGATCCCACAGTTTGGTTTTGTGAAGGGTAGATCATGCCTGCTCAACTTGGTCAATGTCTTTGAGTCAGTTACCAGAGCTGTGGATGAAGGCAAGATGGTTCATACAGCCTACCTTCATCTGGCCAAGGCCTTTGATACCATTCCCCACTCAGGAATCATAGAAAAACTCACTAAGCTAGGCATCAACCCTTATATCACTAGGTGGGCTGCAAACTGGCTCACAGGTAGAACCCACAGTGTGAAACTAGCTGACTCCAAGTCAGACTGCTGACCAGTCATGAGTGGAGTCCCACAGGGTTTGGTCCTGGGTCCTCTCCTGTTTGGTACCTATTTCTCTGAAGTCCAGGCCAGCACAAAGAGGCTCTGGCTGACAAACTTCGCAGACGATTGCAAGTTGGGAGCTATTAATAACTCCCCGAGTGATGTTGACATCCCACAGAAAGGCCTCACTGAGACCGACTGGTGTCAGAACCATGCCCTTAAGCTCAATGCCAAAAAATGTGTCATCCCCTTTGGGAAAAGCCCAGTTCCCGTGAATTACCACATTGATGGCAGTCTACTGAATAGAGAAGGTGTTATAAGAGATCTGCGATGACAGGTTGATAGCAACCTCTCTTTTGACTACCACATTACCATTGTGGTCAGAAAATCCTTCTATGTGCCACATTTCATTACCAAGGGTTTTGCATCCAGGAAGAAAGAGGTCATTGTCTCCCACAATTTTCACTTATTGGCCGATCATTGAGTACAATGCCCCATTTGGCATGTACCTCACTAAACACCTGCAACAAATGGAGAGGCTACAAAAGTACCTCACAAAGAGGATTCTAGGCCTTAAATATTTGTCCTACATGGACAGACTAAAAAACTATTCTCTGTCTCATATCACCTACTTAGAGGCGATCTCTGCTTGACATAGCCATGTCTGACCCAGGTCTGTTAGAAATGCTACATCTAAAGAAATCCCAATCCCTTCACACCACACACTCCAGAGACCTCAACCTCATTACTACAATCAACAGAACATGCTGAAGGGACAGGTTCATAACCCAGAGACTGCCCATGCTAAGGCAATAGACTTCCCATAGATGTCAGGCAGAGCACCTCACTGGCCCTCTTCAAGAGAAATCTTGATGAGTGGATGGGAAATAGAAAATTCACCCTAGGGATCACACCAGTGGCTTTACTCGACAGAGACACTGGGAACTAAGGTCGGGTGGCATGATGCCAGGGTAATCCTATGGGCTAGGCTTGTAAAGCCCCAGGGCCATTAGCCTAGTACACACCTATGAACCTATGAACCTATGAGACTGCACTGAAAGACGAGTGACCATAGGAAGACACGTTGAAATGGCCAATAAATGAACCTTGCTAGAGGAATAAGATAGGCCATAGGATAGTAACTCATATAAATATTGTAAAACCAAAGAACAACTGGCCCTGAATGGGTGTGTTTATGTTGTTGGCCGCAACTACAAAACCTTTTCCACTTACTAATACATTATTTTCTAGTAGCAGGCTTTCTTGCCTCCATTAGGACCTGCTGCACATCCTCAGTAGACAGGTGTCTAAAAAGAATTAAGACTTTATCATCTGGGCAGTCACTTGAAGTTGATTGATGTCAAGGTGTATCAAACACCCATGTTCTTGTGTGAGTAGAGCCAGTCTCTGAGGAAGGTTGTGATAATTGCCATTGGCCATTTCTAAAATAAATGAGAGCCACTGTTCCCTGGGACAGAAGGGAGTTAACATAATGATCTTAGTGAGATGCCTTTTGAGTCTTCAGAAGTAGCCTGGATATTAGAGGAAAGGGTGGAAAAGCATACAGGAATATTCCTGTCCAAGGAAAAGGAAAGGGATCTGTCTTCCAGGCCTTCTTGTGTAGAGTCCTGGAACAGAATCTTGCCAGTTGACTGTTCAGGGAGGAGGCAAGGAGGTCTACTTGACAAACTTCCCACAGATAGATCAAATGTTTAAGACCCTCAGTCTAGTTTACATTCCTGAGGGTCTGCCCTGGTCTTGTTCAGCTTGTCTGCCACATAATTTTGCTCTGACTGAATGTAGAATGCCTGTAGAGTGAGATTGTACTGTGAAGCTATATCCAAAGCTAACATTGTTAGTCAACAAATGGTATATGACCTGGTTCTCCTTGCGTTTTGATGTACCACATGACTGTGATATTGTCTATAACCACTTGTAGAGGCTGCAGGAACTACAGATGGTTCAGACAGTTGAGTACCTTAATCAGAGCAAGCATCTCCTTGATATTTATATGATTGTATCTGTTCCTGGTGTCCCACACCATTGGCAATTTTATGCCTCCAAAAATTGCTCCCTAAGTAAAGTCCAATAGGTCTGTGTTAAATGACTGTTTTAGAGCAGGAAGGGAGCAGTGATTTAAGAATATCTGTTGCCTCCATCAAATGGTTTGTCTTCTAACAAATCCAGCACTGTGATTTGAAAAGAATAAGGGATTTGGTGCTGGGATCAAAGAGATTTCAGACAGCACTGTATCCTTCTCATGTGAAGTAATCCCATGAAACCCTGAGGTATTCCCTCACAGTGACCAAAGTCTGAGTGGAAAACCTTAGATATAGATCTAGATATAGTTCACAGATCTAGATATAGATCTATTTTTTTTTCCTGTGGAAAAAAAGGCTGTTTGAACTGAGGTGTCTAGTTAACATCCCCGGAACACAATCCTGTGTGAAGGAGTCAAGAAAGACTTTTGAATGTTCTCTTCAGATCCCAGCTTGTATAAGATATTTCTCACCAGAGATAGATTCTGACACTTTGAAGAAGACTCTGCAAAGATAAGCAAGTCATGTACATATTGCAAAAAGTGGATACCCTGTAGCTTTGTAATCTGCTATAACTGGTGCTTTTACCCTCAGAACACTCTTGGTACTTGGTGATTGTCAAAAGGGTAAGGCAGAGAATTGATAATATGATGCAGACACACAAAACTTTAAGAAATACATGAAGTCTGGATGAATAGGGATGTGATTGTAAGCGTCTTTTAAGTCTAGTGTTACCAGGAAACTTGAAAGAGGAAGAAGGGTTAACAGATTTTGAACTGACATAATTTTGAATTTAGGCACTATCACAAACAGGTTTGGGAAAGAAAGAATGATCCTGAACTGATCTCCAAGCATCTTCTTTCTTTGGCACTAGGAACATCCTTGAATAAAATCCCTTTCCCACATGAGAAGGAGGAAATTGTCCTATCACCCTTTAGGATAGCATGTAATGAAGACCTAGTTGAAAAAACAGTCTGATTTGGAGGATGAGAAATCTCTCATTAGACCAATAATTGAGTATAATGCCCCATTTGGTATGTACCTCTCCAAACATCTGCACCAACTGTAAAGGCTACAGAAATACCTCACAAAGAGAATCCATGACCTCCAACACCTGTCCTATGTGGACAGGCTCAAATCACTATCACTCTATTTGGTATCATGCAAACTGCTCAAGGATGATCTGTGTCTCACCTACAAGGCAATCTTGGACCCTGCTCTACTCCTCAGGCATTACCCATTTGAATGGCCCTAATCTAATATGCGACATCAACAAAACCTGCTGGAGAGACAGGTTTGTCTCCCAAAGGCTGCCCTGTCTCTAGAATAGACTTCCCATACATGTCAATCAGAGTACCTCGCTGACCCTCTTCACCTTGATGAGTGGATGGGAAACTACAGATTTGTCCCAGGGGTTCCACCTGTGTCCATCAGTGACAGGGGTGACAGGTGCTGACTTAGGTTTTTCTTTTGGGGATAGACTCTTGGCTAGGCTTGTAAGGGCCACAGAGTCATTAACCTAGTAACCTCTTATGATCCTATGATCCTATGAAACAAACAGAAAAAAATAAATTATGAATCAGTCTGATAATTTCTCAACTTTGTGGTCTTAAGCAAGTAAAATGTTGACAGTAAGAATCCATACTACCACACAGGCATCACTCTCTCAAGATCTTAGCCATGACCTTTGCATGAAACCTTGACATGATTAACAGTGTTTGCTACATAAATACTGATATAGTGATGCAGAGCAAGTAAATCACATATTCTCAGCTTTGCAATTATGACATTTTACATTTAGATAGCAACATACCCAGGCTATCACACTTGTCATTTGTCCTTTTACATTACAAGAGTTGCTGAATGGATCCTTGTATAAGTTATGATAGTGAAACAAGTGAAAGTCCAAATAAATGTCTGCAAATCAAGAATGTCCTGTTTTCTTTTTTGGGTGTGCATTATTCATTTCTGATCCCATTGTAACATGATTGTATTGCATTTTGAAATGATTTTGACTTTTTTCCCCTATATGTGTAACATGTACATACTTGATGCAGACACTTTATAATCGGAGGCGTGTTCATCTTCTAACAATATTAAACTAAAGGAGGTATAATGGTTATCTTCTACATCAGTAAATATACCTGAAACCTTTGTCAGTAAGCTTAAGCTCTCTGAGATGCCCTTTGTATGTGTACTTTCCATAAGCAAGCCATTATCTAGCATGAGTTCTGAATACTTGTATGATGTTATGAGGTAGTGTAATTTGTGCCAGGAAGAGTACAGTAGTATACATAAGCCAGCATAGCTAGCTGGGGTTTTGTAAAGAACTTTGTTATTTGACTATCAAACTAATTTGTACAGATGTTTGAGTTAAAAATATATTTGTAAAATTACTTGTGTTAAATATGCATCAAGAGTAGGTCCTGCTGGACAGAAAGAATGTATGCATGTATATTAGGTTGTATTGTTGTAACTGATCAAATGTGTATGTTTATCAGAGAAGGTGGAAAGTCTGAAATTGTGTTATAGCTTTCAGATGCTGCCACAGCTCTTAGCAAAGCTCTGTCTGTGCATTGTATCAAAGTCAGGTGACCAGAGGTGATGTCATTCTCTAATCAGTATCTGCTTTCTTTGGAACTCTTGCAGCAGTATTTTGGAACCTGACACTAAAGATTTCTGACAGGATATATACCTCAGGGTCTATATTAAATTAGCGAATGCTTAAAAAAGTGAACAGTGACTTATCGACACCATGTAAGCAAAAGCTTACAATCCCAAACACTCGGAACAGCGATGTTTTTCCCAGGGAAAAAAAAAATCACTGTTCCACAAAAAAAAAAATGAAAACATCAAAACATTACAGGTTGTGCCCCCTACACCCCCCTACTTAAATATACCAACTCTGAGATTGCACTACAGTGATGAACACGGCAAAGTAATGGAGGCGGCTAAGCAATTTCTTTCCCAGGGAAAGAAATCTCTTATATGCCATTTCGCTATTTTGCTGTTTTGTGCTTTCAAGTTCGAAAAAGATGCATTTGAAGGATTGCATCTTTGACTATATAATAGAAACCCTATATCTCACACATCCACACAGAAAAAGACAGACATCATCTGGCTTCTACTGTGGTAAGACACTCAGCACACATTAGCTTGCCTTACTTTAGTACATAGTCAGGGAACAGTAATTCTTTAGTTAGTCAGGGACATTTAGTGAGAAAATTTTAGTACTGTTTTCTGCATCTGTGAAAAACTATCCAATTGTATTATTTTTATATCTCTGTGGTTGAAACTCTGTTGTTTATTGTATTCATTATTCTCCTGTTTTCTCTTTTATTATTTAGCATTAAATATTTTAATGCCTTTTATTGTGACTGGTCCTTTAGGGAATACTTTTAACATCTTGAGAGTACTTATGCTTGTTTTAGTGAGACTGTGGCCATTCATGAAAGCCTTGCTGCTTTGGTCACACCTTACCATTTGTAGTAGTTTTAATAGTAAATATAGTATTGCAGTATTAATTTAATTTAATTTAATTTAATTGTAGTATTAATTTTACACAGTTTAATTGGGTACCCTTTGTAAGAGCCTTAGGGTAGCTGATTGGTGGCAGTGTGATTCCCTTACAGTCTGGGTGGAAAGGGGCCAACTTTTCTCAGGTGTGTATGTATGTGTGAAATTCAAATATCCAAATGTGTGTGTCAGTTACTGGGGACACAGAGATACAAAGTGTTCAGTGTGGAGTTGTGTGTGGGCCTGGAGAGAGAAAGAGAGTCCAGCTCCCTGTGTGCTCTTAAGGGAAACTGCACTTGCAACAGGGAAGTGCATCTGACAATACTGTGTGAATCCATTTTTGCTGTTAGTGACTATTCCTCTCTGGAGTCAGTGGTGAGGATTGAGTCTCCCTGGTATATGGCCCAGAGTAGGGACCCATCACAACTTGCTCTTGTACTGCTCAGGTGTGTGCATGATATTCTGTAGGTTCTAACACCATGTTAACCCCCTAGCACAATGAGCGGATTGAGTAATTCAAGAGTAAGAATGTGCTGATACCTAGTTTACATATTCAACGCACCCAGAGGGCAACCGATAAGCAGTATATGGGGCTAAGAAATGTCTATTGTACTAGGTAAGACTGGATTCCCAAAGGTTTTGAAGCAAAACTACATTTACTGACTGTCAGAGCTGATGAAAAGCTTATGTAGTTAAAGTTACAATAAAAGAATATTCAGTGCTATTTCATATCAATGCTGTTCTATATCCCTGACATCAGTTATTTTCCATTCTGATATTGTCTATTTTCAATCAGTGGATTGTGGGTGTGATGACCCCACTTAAACCTGGGGCAGTAACTAAGGATCCTCAATCCTCAACACTGTCTCAGGTAAGGGAACATCACTGAAAGCAGGGAGAGAAATACACAGTTTCCCCTAAGAGTGCACCTGGAACTGGCTCCAAACCTGGGTCTGCACTATATGCTTCATTCCAGGTCCCCAAATGTGTTTTCACACTAACCACTGCAGAGCACTGTGTCTCAGTTCTAAGCATTTGACATACACTTAAATATTTGATATTCATACACAGAAACACTCTTGGGAAAGACTGGTAGATTTCCCTGCTATGTCCTCTTTCCCAAATTACAAGGTAACAGCTGCCACCAGTCAAATACCACAATACCTTTCAAAAGGGGTGTTCAATTAAATTGAGATAAACAGTAGCAAGTAATCCAAGCAGTAAGGCTTTTCGTAGTGGGCCTGGTGTTATCATAATAAGCACAAACACTCTCAGGTTACTAAAAGTACTTTCTAAACAGCCATCCACAATAAAGGTAGTAAAATATTTAATAATAAATAAAATGATTTAAAATGTATATACACTGAATAACTGATTCTAATAAACCACAGAGGTTCACACACAGGAATTATGAAAACAACACTGTAGAGTAGATTTCACACTGACTGTAGAAAATCCTCTAACTATCTAGCTATAGTTCCCTAACTATGAAAAGATTAACTGTTCTTGTCTAATCTAATTAACTCAGCAAGACAAGATGATACTCTTACTTCGGCCAGGCAAGATATGAATTTATACCCACTCTTCAGGCTGTTGACTGGTCTTCAGTGACTGGAATAACAAATCCCACTGTTATTGCTGAACAGCTGTGGAAAACTCTGAATGATAACTATTGATCTGGAAAACAATAACTGACAGCTGAAGAACTACTGAACAACTACAACAACAACTCTTTAACTGACTCAGAACCTGCTTTTATAGCAGAATTGTTTAAAAGTCACAGAAAGCTGTTATGAGAATTCTATTCTCTCATATCAGACTTTAAAAAGTAAACAAAACAGCTGCTGTGGAGATTCTATTCCTTTCAGTTCTGGCACACAATGACATTGCATCTAAGTCTGCTGACTGGTATAACCTACATTTAGAATTCTTTTTTAAAAAACATGTACATTTGGTCAGCCTGAAGAACACTGTTTGACTCAAACATGTTACATACATCAGAGTAATAATCAAAAAAACAAAAATTTATTTACAAAATTATAGCTAGTCATGCTGGCATAGATAACACAGGGTAATTTACAATTATCCACAGGTATCCACAACACTTCAACCAGTCATGCTAGCACAGATTACAATATTTAATATTCTTAAAGGGGGATATGGGGAATTTTACATGCATGGCTTAGAACTTCATTTTTAGATACAAGATTATTAACAATTTTACATGGCGATGCTAGCATAAGGATTTATCTTCTACATGGTGTTACATCAGGTTGTAATCATACAACCCCTGTGGGTGGCAACGGTTGTGACTAGAGGTTTGTCAGACATAGAGCCAGTGATAATATCAAGAGTGGTATAATAAGACCATCACTGTCATGGGCTTGTTACTGAACCACCACTCACTGAGACGGAGGAGTTCCTGTCAACTGTGAGGGATCCAGGCAGCTCAGAGAAGTTATCCAGTGATGTGATGAACATGGAGGGAGAGGTAGAAGACAGCTACAGGGATTCCACTGCAGCAGTGATTCTCCAGGTCTGCATTCTCACACAGACATGCACACATACACACACACACACACACACACACACATATATATATATATATATATATATATATATATATATATTTATATTTATATATATATTTAGGAGTTATGCACTTAATAACTTGGTATCTGTGTTGTCCATTTTTCATTCTTCACCGATGGGTTACAGATCCAGTCCTTGGATCTGACTCGGCCACATTTTCCAGACTTTGGCTCCTAGTCTCAAGCTCCTCAATCTTCCCATAATGCACTGTGCTACCTCTAACTCCTCAGATTGAGTTTGCTACTTATGTCTATAGCATTATAGAGACAGAACAAAAAAGTAAGAACTACAACTGAAATGTGGCACTAAAAATTTGTGTAACATCCAATAGCCTTCTAGAAAGATAAGGCCAGGGGATGGCTGGGAGGAAAAGGTAAGGAACAATTAAAAATAGACAACACAGATACCAAGTTATGGTAAGTACATAACTCCTAAATCTGATGTTGTCCTTTTCATTCTTCCTTACTGATTCATAAGAGTCTGCAGCTACATAATTCTTGGAAGGCACTCAAAGAAGGATATGCAAGAGCACTGTCAAACCAAAGGAATGTCTGCTTCTGGAGACAATGCCCAGTTTTTAATGCATCACTAGGGTATAGTTTGTAAAAACAAGTGACTGTATTAGAGATATCAACAAAGGAAACTCTAGTAGAAAGGCTGATGAGAAAGTCATGGATTTGACAGAATGGATCTAGGATATCGCAATTCCAAACAATTCTGGGAATAAATCAGCAAAAATAGGATCAGTAATCTATTAGGCCAGAGGGTACTGTGTAACTTAAGAGGTTTGAAGGAAAGGGAGATAAATCATTGGCCAGATTTTTTCTGTACTGCTTGGTCCCATAAAAAAAAAAATAAACATAATTGTCTATGAACATTAAGGAGATGAAACGTGTTAGCCAAATCAGAGAAAAAAGGAAAGGAATTGTGAACAGTAAGTGGCAATTTCAGAAGGATGATTAACATGGGTTTCTGTGACTACTTGATTACTAGAAAAATATATGGATGAAAAGTTCATTATAAGAAGACACTGCGCTATCAGTATGTAGACTATTACAAGGCTATTCAAGAAGTAGTGTTCAGAATCAAGCCTAGCATTTAAATCTGAGAGAAGATATTAATCATTATGCCCACTCCCCTTGTCTCTATAATAGTTTGGTTAAATAAGGAAGTATCGGTCCTGAAAGGCAGTTTTCTTTTATGAAAAGATAACATATATAGAGGCTAGCAAACAAGGCTTAAAAATTCTGAAATTCACCTGCCAAGAAAATTGCTTCCAAAAGTAAAGTTTTCCATGAATAAATGTTGTAACCCAAAAGTTGCTAATTGAAGTGTTCATGTTTTAGTCCCTAAAGGATATTTGTGAGGTCTGAAGGAGAAAGGGGTCTGTCAATGGAGGTCTAAGTAGCATGATTCCTTACAGAAAGACTTACATACACTGGAAAATGAAAAGGAACTACCTTCTAGAGAGAAAGAAAAAATTGATATAATTGCTAGTTTAATAGTGGAGTATTCATGCCTTACCCTAAAAAAGGTAGGCAAGAAGGAAAGGATGCAGGAAAACTGAAAAAAATGGGCAGAAATCTTATTTCCAGGGATATACAGAATAAAGAAATGGTCATGGATGGGTCATAATCCCAGCAATGTAACTATTGGGATACCCTCAAAGGAGGATATGCCTGAGCACTGTTGAACCAAAGGAAGCTTTATTTCTAGAGACAATACCCAACTTGTAATTTGTCACAAAGGTATGAGTCTCTGACCCAGTGACTGCAGCACTGATAACATTGACAGAAGCTCTTGGAGAAAGGTGGATGTGGTAGCCATAAATCTGGTAGACTGAACTCTAGACTGACAAGGAAATTTCATACTATTTTGGGAATAAATCAGTGAAAATACTGTCAGAAATCTATTAACCTAGGTGCTTAGATGGAAAAGGATATAAATAGCTGGCCAGACTTTATTTACTGATGGATCCTATGAAGTATAAACATAATCGTATATGAACATGAAGCAGGTGTGACATGTGATAGCCATAAGTATAAAATTGTGAATGATAATACGTAATTGTATGTATGGTTAATATTCACCTCTTTGGATACTTAGGTTATAAAGGAGGGATTGGACCGAAGGAACACACTATTTTTATGGCCTGAAACTCTGAATTGTTTTGCCAATGTAAATTGACCAAGAAGAATGTTTTCATAACAGACATTTTGTGTCACAAAGCTTGTTGGTACAAGGGTTTTTGAGCCATTCCCTGAAGAATAACCATGAGATCTGAAGGAAAGGAAGGTGCTTACATGAGAAGTTTAAGCAGTAAGTTTCCCTTCAGGGAAGCTTTACATAATATGTAAAGTCATTAAGGAATGGAATTTGTTTCCAGAGTGAAAATCTATATAGTGGTTAACAGAACTTGATGTCTCTTTTAAAATGGGTATGCTAAGAAGGAAAGGATGACAGAAGTATTAACTGATAAAAGACTGATGTTGTGATTGGAAGCCTATATAGGTAATGTTTTCCATTGGCTTCCATAGACTTTCTTAGTAGAATTCTTCTGAGAAGCCAAATAATGTCATGGGGAGGGGAAGCGAGGCGGGGCCATATCAGTATCACAGTAATAGGAGAAACCAAGTGGTTAGCTAGAAGGCATGGAAAAGGAGCTACTTAATCTCCTCTGGGAGACATAATGGATCCAGGTAGAGGTCCAAAATCTCTGGTGGGTGTGTTAGATGAAAAGCAGAAGGGACAGAGATAGAGAAACAATACCTCACAATGCCAAAAAGGACAAAGAGAAAACTCAAGGTCCTTAACCTGTTGGCATATGCAGAAAAATTTTAGAGCAATGGAAGGTGGGAGTTTGGCATACAGGAGGGCTTCCTGAAAGCTTAACTACACTAGGGTAACCGCTGTAGTGATTAGGGCAAGGACCCATTGTATAGTTAAGTCAAATGAGAGATTAAAAAATATTAGGCTTCCCTTGCATTCCTATGCAAATTCCAAATTCCATAAGAAAAGGGTTATCTTTTGGCTATATTTTGTAGAAGTTCATACCTGATTGGGACAGGAGAAGCCAGTCACTCATATAGGAAGAAACAGATGGGACCCTACTAGTCTCATATGAATGCCATGATCATCCTGCATTAGATAAACACCGTGGGGCTGTGTTGAGAGTAAAGGATGGTGATTGGAATGGGATTGGCTGATTCACAGTTGAAAAGTAAATGGTGTCCAGAACTCCTATATATTTAAATGTGGTATGCACACCCTGGACAGGTATAGGGTACATACATTAGACCTCATGTGTAAAGAGCAGGAACCAAAGATAGGAAAGTATCCTCAATCATCACCAGGACAACTGGATTTGTCCTGTGTCATGTAGTATTCATACCTCTCGACCTCTTAGGGTAAGGAACCTGAACAAAGCCATAAATAAGGGTGGGGCAAGGACCCAAATATAGTGACAATTTTTAAATATTGCTCTTATAAACTCACAAATTTGGTAGAATAACAGGTTTAGCATGAATTTTCTGAATGGTATGAAGCCTGAAACTCAAATGTCTGTCATCATGTTCTAACATCAATCTTTAATGATTTGCCATTAAATTGACTGAAAAGCCACAACTTTGTAAACAAGAAACAACGAATAGTGCCCAAAACCACAAATAAAGCAGCCATTGGATCTGATGAGCATATCAGATCTGAATAACAGCATGCTAGAGTTGCAGATCCAGTGTCAAATCCAAGAAACATTCAGATCCGAAGGAGGGACAACCTAGGATTCAAGGAAGTCTCTAGATCTTTTGGTGCAATGATTTGCTATTCATGTGACAGAAAACCACTATTTTGTAGAGAAGAGACAAGAACAGTGCCGGAGACCACAGAGAAATATGCCGTCAGATCTGATGAGCACATCAGATCTGAATAACAGCATGCTAGAGTTGCAGCTCTGAATCTGATGGTGTCAGATCTAAGAAAACATTCAGATTTAAAGGCGGGACAAACCAGGATTTGAGAGAGCCTCCACATACCTCTGATGCAAGGTTGCCATGTGATATTTGTTCCTCACAGTAAGGATTCTATAAGTCGGATCCAAAGGCTTAGGATCCAATGACCTTCTTGCTGTCTAATACTGGTGTCTTGTAGTAAGGCTTGTATCAGTTGGATGCAATGGTTTAGGATCAGATCACCTTCAACATACCACAGAAAAACTAAAAAGAAAACGATGAGTGCACCATGTGCTGCAGGATTAAGTTTCAATGAAGTCTCAAAGAAGGCTCCTAGTTGAACTAATAGTTCACGTTTATTGTTTAAAACAAACAAACACAAGAACTGCAGTGAAATGGCTGCTGCACATCAACGCTTCATCAGACATAAATGCAGTAAAAAACACCCCACCCTAAATACTAATAACATCATGACATCACAACATTCATTAAGACAATCAGCCAAACAATAAAAGGCATTTAAACCACTACATAAAGTTAAAATTAAAATTAAAATTAATGCTTGAGGGGTCTGGATGTTAAAAAAGGCTTGATGGAGAACCTGTCATTAAGCCCAAACCTGTGGGCTTGTAACTTCATTATCCATTTGCCCTCTCTTTCCTCAGTTCTATTTTTAAAATTACCTAACCTATTGTCTTTGATAACTAACTCTAAGACTTGAAATTTAAAATTATGTGTGCTGCCTAACTCCATTATGTGTTTCATAGTATTACCTTTTGTGATAGCATAAATATGCTCTCTGACACGCTCTCGTAGCGACCTGGTCGTCATGCCCACATAAAATGTCTGGCACAGTTGACACTCAGCTACATATACTAAATTCACAGATCTACAATTGGCATAATGTTTGAACAAATATCTCTTTTTAGTAACCGGATGTGTAAAGCTGTCAGAATTGGAAATGTACTTACACTGGTTACAAGTATGACAGGCAAAAGTGCCTGTTTTATGGGTCAATTGTGTATTCGGATGGCTCCTGTCGTAACATAATAACCTATTGAATGAGGACATATTCCTATAAGCCACTCTGGGTCTTGCATCAACTAAAGATCTAATTCTGTCATCAATCATTAAGATGCCCCAATGTTTATTGAGGACATCCAAGATGTAATTATTCCTGTTGGTGTACGGAATAACAATCCTGTTGACGTTGTTGCTGTTTCTGTGTTTAAATTGGTGTAGATGACCACTTGATCTATTGATCAAAGGAGCTCCCTCTTGGGATCTACGACGGTCACCCATGGAGATAGCATCATGTACATGCTTCTTCTCATAGCCCCGGGATAAAAAATTCCTAGCTAAGTTCTCTTTGTGCTCGTGATACGCTGCTGGTTGTGAAGTTAACTTTGAGACCCTGACCGTTTGATTGGTAATAATATTCCTGTGTACATGCTTGGGATGCATACTTTCACGATGTAGTAAATTATTTCTCCAACAGACAAAAAACAGACAGAAAAAGCTTTCTGAGAGCGAACCTGTCAGATCTGAGCTTGGGATAAGAAGGAGGCTCTAGTAATCTGAGATCCAAGACGTTGGATCTGGAATCTTCATGAGTGTTGTTCCATTTCTAAATAGTGGGGGTTGAGCCCAAATAGAAACTAGTAAGTGAGTGTTGTTTCATTTCTAAATAGTGGGGCTTCAGCCCCAAGAGAAACTATTAACACCTTAAATTATAATGAAGAGGCATTAAAGGATAATGAAGAGAACTAGGCATCCATCAGATCCCAGACTTAGGATCCGAGGAACAGGAGCAAGGATCCGATATCATGTTTAAACTGTTAGAAAGTTTCTTTCTTAGCAGGGGGTTGAGCCCTCAAAGAGACCAACAAAATCAAAGAGTTCAAAGATGCAGAAGACAATCAACCAAACCCTGCACCTCCAGTTGACAGTACAGTCCAACAAAAAAGGATTCAACTCTCCAGTACCCCATGCTAACAATGTTTGCCAACCTCCTAGAGCCAAAAATGTAGGCCAAACTGCAAACAAAAATTCTACTCTTACAAACCTAGGAAGTGGACAGAATAACAGATTTTACATTAGCATGAAGTCTGAAACAGAAATGTCTGTCATTATTTTCTAACTTCAGGACTACAAATTATGAAAAATGGACCGAAAATATTAGACATTCTGCAAACAACTGTACAGTTCAAAGGCATGGCACTAACCGAGGACTCTCACTTGGGACCAGCAAGCAAAGTGAAGTGTCAGAAGACCACACAAGCCAAAATGTCTAGACAGTCTGCCATTACCAACCCTTTGTCCAGAAGTTTGTTTGCCCCCCCCCCCTTCTTGGGGGAGGAGAGAACCTACGAAGTAATCCAACTAAAAGGGCCAAACCTGTAACATACCTCATAACCTGCAGAAGCAACAAGTTACAAGTCAGAAACAGATAATGTAACCATGCATGGCATGAGCTCTCCAAGGACAAGAAAACTTAAAAACAAGGTCTATACCATGAGAGGGAGGCAGCAGAAAACCAGGGTCACCACTTCCCAGCTGTAAGCTCAGCACCACCATGGATGATTGCAGGAAGACAAGCGACAGACCACCACTGACACGATTGACAACATCCCTCACAGTGAAAACAAAGCACTACACCTCCACAAGCAAAGGTACCAAAACATGAGGCAAAAAGGCTGGAAGGAGCCAATCCCCACCAACATTAGCTCCATACACACAGTCAGTCACTGCAATCAACAGTTCAGCGGAAACACACAAACCAATTCAAACTGCAAAGCAAGGCAGTGTTCTTTGCAGCACAAAAGTCGAACACATCAAATAATTAATCAAAGACCTGAAACCAAACAATATGCAATATGAGAAAGGGAGGACAGTAGAAGAAAATGAATCCTTACCCTCCTCAACAGTAAATGGTTAAGTATCACACAAAAAGACTGCCAAAAAAAAGGCTAGATAGACACTGAAAACAATGAGCAATGGGGAATAAAAGATTCCAGCTGCTAGTGGCTACCAAGGGAAGAAGAATTAAGCATTAACCGAGAAAACTGAAGACAGAAAAATAAATAATTTTATATAAACAAACCTAGAGGCTCGATACTTAAAATCCTGCATCTAACCATGAAGGCAGAAAACCAGATCTGAGGAGTCAAAGATAGCATAATACCTTATAGGAAGGGGGAGGAGCTCGAGACTAGGATCCAATGTCTGGAAAATGCAGCCAAGTCAGATCTGAGGATCAGATCCGTAACTCATCAGTGAGGAAGCATGAAAAGGACAACATTTTATATATATATATATATATATATATATATATATGTGTGTGTGTGTGTGTGTGTGTGTGTGTGTGTGTTTGTGTGTGTGTGTGTGTGTGTATATATATATATATATATATATATTGCAGACTTGTAATACTTTTTAAGTAGTCATCTTCTGTTCAATGCTTTTTATACCTCTATTCATAGGTTCATAGGTTCATAGATTAGTACTAAGCTAACTGCCCTTGTGAGCCATTTTAAGCCTAGCCAATTATCCCTTGTGAGACTCAAACCCTACACCTTGTGTTTGTAAGGCAAACACCTTAACCATTAGGCTACCCTCCCAACCTAAAACAATCAGCCCTTGCAAGTCTCGAACCCAGGACCCTGCAAACCATAACCACAGTGATTTACCACTAAGCCATCTGAGCTATTCATTTCAACTTTATGTTTCTAGGGATATCTGGCATTGGGGTTCAACAGCCAACTGCACATGATATGGGCATACTTATTTTGTCTTGATTTATGTATAGAGCTGTAACTATACTGTATCATAAAAGGTTTTTTAATTTGCATTTATTGTTGCTTTATTTTGGTTTACATAGCATATTCAGATCATTTACTTTTGTATTTGTTCTGTTTTTTTAGTGTACTTACATGAGGCTGACAACAGCACTTTAGAGCTTCTATTGTCTGATGTTAGAGAATCAATAGCCTATGACAATGTTCTCGGCAATAAACATGCATAGTTTGGGGTTGCACGGTGCATATTTGGCACAGAGGATGTGGTTACCATATGTCCTCCCCAGAGTTTGAACACAGTCAGTATGCCTATGCATACTCATAATACAGAGCCATCTGAGATTGGACAGGTTGAGGGAGATACAGTTGACCAGGGTAGTGTGGTTACCCCAGCTGCTGAACTGACAGAATTTCCCCCTCATCATTGTAAGAACAAAGTACCATACAGTACCCTATCCTATTCCCACATTGGTACTATTTCCACTGTTCTATCAGTGTTTGAGATGTCTACAGTGAGATGTGATAGACCACATGGTCATGGTTATGGATGAATTTATGATGAGAGTTTGTCCCGCAGACATTGTTCATGTTCAGTAAGTACTCCAACTTCTAGCCAAGGTCATGGAACTAACAATACAACTCCTGGCAGGGGTAGTTCATGTGGTCGAGGCTGACAGCAGTGAAAAGGATCCTCTACCATGCATGGCTCAAACCTGTCCATCATAGCAAAGTGTTGGCACAAATGCTTTGGCTGTGATCCTGATGACCCAGACACAGTACACCTCACGCTTCCAATGCTACCTCACTTACACAACATCTATTCTTCAATACTGACTTCTTTACATCTGAAACTACTAGCCCTGACAGTGTGTACCTTCATTTCTCACTAACACACACACACACACACACACACACACACACACACACACACACACACACACACACACACACACACACACACACACACACACACAGACTCAGTACATTTGTGTCAGGCTTGCCCTTCTGTACCCTCCCACCCACCTGGACTGTGCAAGTGATGATGACTGTTGGACATCTCTTCGTAATTTATGGTTGCCTGTGTCTAATGGACAGAGTGGACAGCTAATTGCCTGCTTAGTCAGATGTCTTTTTTCATCAATATATACACTGAATTTCATTTAACTTTATTCTACTTAAGTTCAACAGTTTTACTAGTTTTACTACTTATAATTGAAGTATTAGTATTATAGGTTCATATAGGTTTACAGGAGATTACCAGGCTATTGACCCAAAGGACATTTTAAGCCTAGCCTACTACACCCATTATATTTTAAGAGAAAAATTCTAGTCAATGCCTAAGATTATTATTGGTAATGACTGTCCATGTCCAAGAGGGATATGGGAGCTATTTCCAGCAAGAATTTTTGGTTTCCCATCCAATCATCCAGGCTCCCTTTGAACAGAGTCATCGAGGTGCTCTGCTTAACATGAATTGATAGCCTGTTCCAGAGAAGTGGCAACCTCTATGAGATGAATTTGTCTCTCCAGCATGTCCCATTTAAATCGCAGGCCAGATTTAGGTCGCTGGAGTGGGTAATTCTAGTCCTATTTGACTTACAGATGTGTAGCAACTTTATCAGGTTGGTTTCAGAGATTTCTCTGTAAGCCAGACACAAGTCTCCCCTAAGCAGCCTGTATGCTATTGAGTACAGTGACAAAGACTTCAGTCTGTCTGTGTAAGGCATGTGCTAAAGACTCCAGATCTACTTAATTAAAAATCTCTGGTGTCTCTCCAGTTGCTGCAGGTGCCTTGTACGGTATATACCAAAAGCGGCATTATACTCAGTTAAGGGATTTATACTCAGTTATAGGCCTGATAAGGGATTAGTATAGGGGGGTTATAACCTCTTTTGCTCTTGAGGCTATGCCTTTGCTTATCAAATGTGTGATGTAGAATGCCTTTCTTACTATAGTGGACATATGGTGCTCAAAGTTTAAGTCACAGTCTACTTGTGTGCCCAAACAACTCTCTACAGTGTTTGTACTTAAGGTATTGTTGATTATTTGATAGTTAGTAAGGATATTGCTTTTACCAAAGGGGGTGATGATATATTTTTTGCATTTAGTTTGAGTCCATTGCTTTGGCACCAATTGTTGGTCTGTCTAAGCCCCTCTTGCAGTACACTGACATCATTTGGGGAGTCAACGATAGCGCCAAGTTTGCAGTTATCAGCAAACTTGGTCAGCCACATCCCCTTTGCTTTGGCCTGGACTTCCGAGAAGTAAATACCAAACAAAAGGTGGCCCATTATTGGTATTATTACTTATGAGTTACTGCTTTCTCGCTCCTTATTGCCCTGGTCCCTGGCAATACATTTTTTCATTCATTTGTTGTATTGCAACTCGTTATGTGTGTCTTAAATGCTTTTCCTTTTTTTTCTAGTTATAATGTTCTAGAAAAAGAAGTTATGTACCTACAATAACGTTTTATGTTTGTTGTGCTTCTCACCCTTCTTTCTTACTGGATGTGTTCAGAGCCAATCTGAGGCTCTGACTTGGCCAAATACACTAGCTCGTAGTCTTTCACTTGGCTCGTGGCTGAATACATATCCCATCATGCATTGGAGTAATCCCCAGATCTTGTTTGCTGCTAGTCATAAAATGTATGTATATTTCTTATTACATAACATATATATATATATTATATATATATATATATATATATAAAAAACACATAAGAGGAAAAACAACCAGTTTCAGAGGGACTCTCTCAGTAGGAGGAAAGAAAATTCTTATCTGAATCCTCTAGGAGCCTTGGCTGGTGGAAGGAGGGAGGGAAGTAAGAAAGAAGGGCGAGAAGGACAGCAAACATGGAACGTTATGGTAGGTACATAACTTCTTTATGTTATGCTGTCCTTCTCACCTTCTTTCTTACTGGATGGGACAGCGTCCCTAGCACCATCTTCCTGGGTGGGTCACGAGAGTATACCTTTGAGCACTGTGGACCTAAAAGAATCTCTGTCCCTGGAGGCCAAATCTACCTTGTAACGAGTAATAAATGTATGTGGCCTAGCCCATGTTGCATCTACACAAATACTATCCATAGACAATCTGGCATGGTAAGCAGAGGATGTTGCTAAAGTTCTAGTTGAATGGCCTTTGACTTTGAAAGGTAAACTTCTATTGTTTGAAGTGTATATAAAGGTAATACAACTGGAAAGCCAGTTTGAAAGTGTAACTTTTGAGACTGGCTTGCCTTGCTTCACTTAAGAGAAGGAAATAAATAGCTGGTCTGTTTTCCTGAAGTCTTTGGTTCTATGTAGATAAAATCTCAGTTGTCTATGTACATCCAACTGATATAGTTTGTATTCTGTCTTGTTGGTATGATTAGGAAAAAAAACTGGGAGTTCAATACACTGGTTCACATTGGTCTGTGAGCAGACTTTTGGCACAAAAGATGGATTAGTCCTCAAAGATACTCTATCCTTATGAAAAATTAGGTATAGTGGCTTAATTGATAGAGCTTGCAACTTTGAGACTCTTCGTGCAGATGTACTAGCCACTAACAAGATGACCTTCCTAGAGAGGAATTTTAAATTGCATGTAGAAGCAGGTTTAAAAGGGGGTACAGTTAGGTAAGTAAGAACAAAATTTAGTACCCAAGGTGAGAGAAGTTCTTTTATGGGAGGTCTCAACAAACAAGTTCCTTTTAAAAATGCTTTACACAGCCTGTGTGACATTAGATTATGAGTGTATTCACCGATAAGATAATTGGAAATTGCAGCTAATTGGACCTTGATTGTAGCTGCAGCGGGGCCTTGCTGGAAAAGTTCTACCAGAAATTCTAAAATTGTACTAATAGAAGCATAGAAAGGATCTATGTCTCTCACCCTTGCCCAGTAAGAGAACCTCTTCCATTTGCTGGAATAGAATTTTCTGGTCGAAGCCTTATGAGAAGAGACCAAAATATGTTTAACTGCTGAAGTAAAATTTTGAAGCCTGACTATGCTTGGAAGTGGAGTAGCCAAGCTGTCAAACTGATGGTCTGGAGAGAAGGATGAAGCAGATCTGACATATGAGTCAGTAGGTCTAGAACTAGGTCCAGAGCCCAAGGCTTTTCCTGAAGATGAGGCCAGAGGAAGGGGAACCAAATCTAATGAGGCCAATATGGGGCAATGAGAATTAGCCTGCTTCCCAAGGCACTGGCTTTCTGAATGACTTTGGGAATTAAAGGAAAGGGAGGAAAGGTGTATAGTAGTCCCGAGGGCCAATCGTGGATGAGTGTGTCTCTCGGTGTCTCCCCCACTGGGTGGGGTTAGGGCAAAGTAGCTGCTGCATTTGGTATTCAGGGGGGTTGCAAACAGATCACAGCAAGGCTGGTCCCAAGTTCGGAAAATCTTGTCCTCTATTCTCTGTTTCAGAGACCACTTGTGAGATATCAAAATTGTCCTGCTGAGCTTGTCGGCTATCACGTTGGATTTCCCCGGGATATGCGTTGCGAACAGAAAACGTTGGAAAGAGATTGCCCATTGCCATACTCTCAGCACTTCTCAACAAAGGGGGTATGATCTGGTTCCTCCTTGTTTGTTTATGTATCAGACTACCGACAAGTTGTCTGACTGGATTGCAATTGTTCCTAGTGGGAGAGAGTCCTGAAGTGCTTGGAATGCTAGAAGCACTGCTCTCATCTCTAGAACATTGATGTGCAACTGAGACTTGTCTTCTTGCCATGTGCCTTGGACTGTTCTTCCCAGATAATGCCCCCCCCCACATGATTGGACTGAAGCCACCATAGAAGATCTCTCTTGCAGTAATCTGTTATCCTTATCTGATGGGACATAGGAAGTTGTTATAGAGACCATTGTGCAAATAGAAGCCACTGAAGGATTCTCATGTGCATCCTGGCTAGAGGGACTAGAGTTATGGTTGATGCCATGGTTCCAAGAAGTGTTAGAACTACTTTTCTTTTACCTTGTTCTTGGGAAGTAGGTTGACTATTTGTTGTCTGATGACAGAAACTCTGTCGAGCAGAAGGTGAGCCATCATGGAGACGGTGTCTAGATCTGTGCCTATGAATGTAGTACACTGAAAGGCAACAAGGCAGATTTTTGAAAATTCACTGTTATGCCTAACTGACCACAAAATTCCAGTGTAGTGCTCCTGGCTTGTAGAAGTAGATGATTGGTGGTGGAAGTTAGGAGCCAGTCGTCCAAGTATGGAAACACTTGGAATCCCAGGTGTCTCAGGTGAGCTGCTACTACTGTCATGCATTTGGTGAACACTCTGGGGGCTGTAGTGAGACCAAAGGGCAGAGCTCAAAACTGATAATGACTGGCTCCAAGTTGGAAGCATAGATAACTCCTTGATGCTCTGTCCATCTTTATATGGTAGTACGCATCTTGGAGGTCTATTGAGCAAATCCAATCATCTTTCCCTAAAAAGGGAAGAATTGACTGCAGTGTCACCATTTGGAACTTGGACTTCTTTACAGATTCATTTAACTTGCTGAGATCCAAAATGGGTCTCCAGTCCCCTGTTATTTTTGGTACTAAAAAGAATCTTGAGTAAGTTCCGAATCCTATTTGGTCTGTGGGGACTTCTTGAATGACTTTTGTTTAGGAACTCTTGAATTGCTATGGTTGCTTGTTCTCTCTGATTGGGTGGAACATCTGGGATTCTTCTGATTTGTGGAATGGGCCGGCAAAAGGGAATAGAGTAACTCTGGATATTATACTTTGTACTCACTTGTCTCTTGTGAAATCTTGCCAGGCTTCTGGGTACAAAGTTAATCGTCCCTGACTGCCTCCAGAGAAGAGCAGGTGGGCCTCCTTTCAGGAGTGCTGATAGGCCAGCCGTGAAAGGAATCACGGTCACCCAGGTTTTGTGGGTCCCTCTGCCACATGGGCATCTACCATTATTGCCTCCTCCTCTGCCTCGGGGAAGAGTTCACCTCATGCATCTTAAAAAACTTCCTGGGATCTCTTGAACCACATTTTTCCACTCTTTTGGCCTTTAGGATAAGGACTTGAAGGTACGGAAAAAAGTACTCCAACAGCAGAGAGAGTTTTTTCCTTCCTGCTCACATCTGGTGAGTGTGTCCTTGACTTTAGGTCCAAAGAGTGAGGAACCATCAAAAGGGGCATTGGTAAAGGTAGACTTGAAAGGTTCCGCAAAATTACACAAACGCATCCAGGAGTGTCTCCTAAGGGAAACTCCTGAACCCGCAGCTCTACTCGCTCCATCAGCTACATAAGAGATCAATCGCATGGAGGAGCTTAGTATGGAATTTAAGGTGAATAGCTGAGAGGTCACTTTTTCTGAGACCCCTGCAGCTAATGAACCTTGTAGATTATCTCCTAACTCTTTCAGGAGATCTCTTTGAAGTCTTGTAAAATATGTGAGGTAGTTCAGCAATCTGAGGGTGAAAGTCACTGATGAGAAAACATGCTTCCCATATCTGTCCATCATTTGAAAATCCTTATTCAGCAGATGGACAGATGAGGATGTCTCAGAGAGTTCCTTCTTAGTGGTTGCTGCCACCACCATAGCATCTACAGGTACACTTTTTGAACGAAAATCTTTATCCAAAGGGGCTGACAGGAATTTTTTCAGCCTCCGAGGGACTGGCTCCATAGTGTCTGGTGACTCCCATGCCTTTTGACTAACCAAATCCATAAGCTCATCGAAAGGCGGAGACACCCAGGAGGCTGAAGGTTGAGATCCGAAGGCCTTCAGGTACACTGAATCCTCATCAGAAGGGTTATTGGGCTTCCAGCTGCCCCTCTGTTTTAGGATCTTTAGGATATCTGAGAAAGAGATATCTTTGGAGGATGACCATGGGGACCCTTCTGCTTCCTTGAGGTTGGTGTCAGAAGTGAAGGACTTATCAGAGGAGTCTATATGCTTCCCCTTGCATGTTCTCTTCCAAGGGGGCTCCTTAGATGGGCAGTCTGGGGAGGTCTCAGAAGGGTGGGGCTCACTCGATGGGGCTTCCTGAGGGCCTGAATCTCTGTTGTCCTGTGGATAGGATGGTGCCAAAGCAGATGCTGGTGCTTGACGGAGAAGAATGCCAGTATCCCTGAGTAGAGCTGTAGGAGGGGACAGCACACTCCTCATCATTTCAAAGGCTGATCCCCCTGATTCCAAGGACACCTCCAATTCTGAGAATCCACGGCCCCAAGGAGATCGGCTCCATGGCCAATGTAGGAGCTGACCTCACCAGCACCGATGCACCAAGGGGAAGGCTCAGAACAAAAGAAACTCCAGTCTGAGAGTCCCTCCCCCCCGGAGCCAACCGGAGAACTACGGCTCCTAAATACTCTGGACAGCACCGATAATATCAGAGCAGGCAATGGTTCCGAAGAGTCCTGAAGGGGTCTCAGAACCGAAGGATCTACCACAAGAGGTATCTGGTATTCTGGCTCTGAAGATCCAGCTTGGCTTGGATGAGGAATAGTGGATGTAGTTGTCTTGGATGGCTCCGAGACAAGTGGGGTCATAGCCGAAAACAATTTAGCCATCGCTGGCAACTTCAAAAGACTGTGCACCACCCTGTCCACATCATTATCTGATAAGATTTTTTAGTCAGGTAAGGAATTTTCTTTGGAGGCTCAGAATGAGCCGAGGAAGAGGATGAAGCGGAAGGTCTCTTAGATTTGGCACTAGTAGTTGGAGACTTATATCCTGGAGAAGTTTGTAAAGCTTCATCAAAGGCAGGCTTTATTAAACCTCTTAAAATCAATTTGTTTTTCCTCTCATGTAACACTCGAGAGCTAAAGGAGTGATGAACTGCAAGATTCCTGAAGGTGAATAGCCCCTAAGCAGTACACACACACTCTGTGCCCATCAGTTATAGACATTTTCTAGGAGCATTGTTGGCATTTCTTGAACCCACAGGGCTTGCGTTCCTTATCTCTGGACTCTTTAGACATATTGTACAGCAAGAAATTTGACTGCAATAAGAAGTACTAACACTAAAAAAATAACCTTAAGACAAACACACAGCAAAGACCAGTACAAGGGAAAACACAGCACTACCCTCTAAGTTAAATGGGTGCTAGGCCCTCTGACTTAAATGGACCTAGCTGAGCTAACAGGAAACACACAACAAACCCTCTAACTTAAACGGGTTTACTTTTAGCTTTCTAACTCAAACGAGCTAAAAGGAAAGCACACCAAACTACTACAAAGACTGACAGGGATAAGACAGGCCTAGTGGAAAAAACAACGGCCAACAAACAACAACACAACAGGTAATAAACAATGCACACTAAATACTTATAGGAACGATAAACAGCCTAAACTAGGATCTATAGCAACTCTAATAATAAGATTTTGGCAAAAAAATAACTATCAATAGTAAAATTGAAAACACTTAGCCACAACCAAGGAGAGAGCATCCAAACTCATCAAGTGGCAAAAGAGATCTGGGAATTACTCCAATGCATGATGGAATAGGTATTCAGCCGTGAGCCAAGTGAAAGACTTCAAGCTAGTGTATTTGGCTGAGTCAGAGCCAATGATCGGCTCTAAACCTATCCAGTAAGAAAGAAGGCGAGAAGGACAGCATAACATCTACTGTTAACTACCTATACGGAATATGGTGACACTGGTCAACCCTCTGTAGGTTTGTTTGTCATAGGCTTACTTTGGCATGATTTACACATTTTGTATGCATATACATGAAAAATCCATTTCATAACTTTAAATAACTGCATAGTTGTTTTGTTTTGGCTATGTGGCTATGTATTACTCATACAGATTACTGCTAGCCTTTTTTTACATAAGATCAGTGCATATGTGTAAAGGTAAGCATTTATCTCTGCATTACAAGTTCATAACTTACCTTGGCTAATGATGCAAATAAAATGTTTTATAATCTTGGGTGGCCTATGTCTGATGCTCACAGTAGCCAGCCAGTACATGGTTAAGTAAAGGCCAGTAAGTTTGCATGCACTGTTTGCATGTGCTTATTTTATTTCCTGTTTTATTTAAGTGGTGAGTGTGTGCACTATTTGCTGCTTCTTAACCAGGGCTATAGCATATTGTGCACATCTCTGTCTGCCATGATCACCCCAGCTGCTGTTCATCTAACTCCTCATCTGTGTCTGCCGGCCCTGCCTCTGGTGCTGGGAACTGTGGTCCAGGCCCGGGACTCCCTGCTGCAACTGTTTCCTGAAATAATGCTATGTAATATGGCCTAGACTGTCAAGTATTTTGGCAGAAGTGGTGAGGTCATACTGCAGTGAACCTCCATATGTATTAGATATTTGAAATGTAACTTAAGCAGGCCAAAAACATCACCTATATTTCTAGTCCTAGCGTGCGCATTATTGCAACCTTGCTCAGTAGGGTTGTGTGGATTTCTCATGGGAGTCATGAGCTAAGGTTCCTATGCACATCTTGCGTCCTCAGTAGATGTCCTTGAGGAAAATCACCCATAAAAACCTGAAGTGCAGGTCACAGAAGTGCTATGTGTGGGAATCCTGGAAACTGCCAGGATTCCCTGCTCACAAATTATAGATGACTCCTTGTGCATTACAGACTACCCGGCAGTTAACAGATGATAGCCTTTTCTGTTTATCTACCTCCTTTCCTGTTCAGCAAGTGGACCATTGAATTTAAAAGTGTGTGCACTTTATGGTACAGAAATGTTTGAAGACTTCTGCAAGAAATTTATTGACAACCGTGGTCAAATGACACTTCTATTACAGTATAATCATGTCAGATTTGCCAAAAAAATGTAGTCAGCCATCTTGGAATCACCCCAGCTCTTTCCTTCAAGCTCATTTTCTTTAGTATAATAATGAAGCAAGTAATTCAGATGTAACCAGTGAGATAATACAAGGAAATAAATTGACCACTACTTCAGCAAACAGATGCTGGAGAGAGATGAATTGCATTAGGTAGGGCTAGCAGCAATTACATTTGATGGATGGGGTCAGCAGGAGTGAGTCTGTCTAAAAAGCACTGCCTCTGCCCATCCACCATTAGAACTAAAACCCTAGAGAGCAAAAATATTAAAGAATCCATGAGGGGAATTTCCCAGTCTACAACCAAATTAAAAAAATATATCAGTTGAAGGAGGGCACGAGGATTGCTTCCCTTTCATTATTCAGTCTTAAGATAATGCATTCAAATGTTAGCCAAATGAGGAAAAATATTCACATTTTGTCCTGTCCTAGACAATGGACTGAGATACACTGAGTGAAGTAATTTTGCATTGTTGGCTGGCTGGGGAATACGAAAAGAAAAGGGAGACTCTTATCAGCAACTACTACAGTTAAACAATTGTGTTCACTTCATTTCATAAAAGACCTTCATTTTGTACACTAGAGCCTCAGTTCAAATGTTTTTCCCCTTTAAGCAATATGGGATGGTAGTAATGGTCAGTAAGTCAGCCAATTGGCTTCTTAATCTCAGCAGTGAAGAGACAGTATTGGTGAGTTTCCTTATTCCCCTGCATTCAGAGATTTTGAAACGGGTAAGCAAATGTGCTTGTTTTGAGGAGAATGTCTTAAAGCCGAGTCCATAAAATGATAGAACAGAACTAAAGACCTCAAAATGGACCAGAAAGTTTTATATATTCAGATATATTAGGCACTCTAATCTTCCTTAAAATATTTTATCAGAATAAAACATTTATATATATAAATACCTAAATAATATGCAAAATGACGTGACTTGAAACACCCAGTCAACATGCATTTTTACAAGTTTTTGTTTTTACAACTGCTCTCCAAATCCTCTCAAAAGAGCATCAACACACACCAACACAGGTAGCACAGTAACTCACATGGCATGATAAAACTACCAACAAAGCAATCATTTACGACTTCAGATTCATCTCAGACTCAAATAAATAGTAACCTCATTGATAGTCACTGATTTCCTATGTGATCACTATCAAACCTTCATAGTCAGAGATTACATCAAAACCCATAAAAGTAAAGTCTTCAATAATGTAAGAGATTTAACAAAATTAAAAAGAAACCCCTGTTTTGAGACCCTAAGATACTACAGCTGTGATGTCCTCACACAAGTTGTAGCGCTTGCGTGACTTGCTGTTCTCTGCCTGACTATTGCTGAACTCTGAATTTGATTTTGAATTGAAGTTATTCATTGATGGCTTGGTTACTTCTTTTTTTCTTATATTGCATTTTGTTTGGTTTTGTTTTAAGATTTTTGTTGGCTAGGGTCAGTTAGAAATAATTATTTTGCAGACAGAGAATAGCATCGAGCAAATTAGTGGGAGGAGCTGAGAAAAATTATTCTGCATTCAACAACAAATATTTAGTGGCATATTTATTTAGCTGTAGTGTGTGTTTGACTTGCTGTTCTCTGCCTAACTATTGCTGATATCTGCATTTGATTTTGTAGTGAAGTTATTCATTTAAGGTTTGGCTAATTTTATTTTTTCACTTTTTCTTATACTGCATTTTGCTTTGTTTTAATTTTTTTGTTGGCTAAGGTCAGTTCGAAAATAATTCTTTTGCAGACAGTGAATAACATCCAGTTAATTAGTGGGAAGAGCTGAGAAATGGCATTAATCATTTAACTAAAAATATTCAGTGGCATCTTTATTTAGCTGGAATGCATGCTGGACTTGTTGTTCTCTGTCTGACTAGTGCTGATCTCTGTCTGCGTTTGATTTTTTTTCCCATCCACCCATCCTTTTGCTATAGCACTTTTGAACTTGATGGCTTTTGAGTTGCCCATCCTAACTATAAATCTGATTTTGGGAACTCCTCCCAGTTTCATCTCTTCAGCTCATCTAATGTGCATTGAGAGATCATCTGGGAAGGCCATTCTCCTTAGGCTCTTAAACCTAAATTGTACTTTGTTTCCTTCCTTCCCACTTATTAACAAATGCACTTTATCCATCTGCTTTTACTGTATTTGTGCTCCTTCCTACTTTATTTAGCTTTTTTGCTGCACACTGATTACATTGTAATAGTTATTCTAAGCCTCCTAGTTATCTTACATAAGGAAGGTTTGTGGTCTACACTCCTGTGGCAGGAGAGGTAGCCTGCACTCTTCTGAGTTGGGAATTGCTGGTTGAAGGATTCTTGTGTTATTCTAAAAGTGTCTTAGTTTTGGTATAATTGATTGGGCTCCATGGCAGTTATTTTACATTAGAAGGGTTTGTGGTCTACACTCTTGTGGGAGAAGAGGATAGTCTCTATCCTCTAGAGCTAGGAATTGCTGGTGAAGGCTTATTGTGCTTGTTATTCTAAGTGCCTTTTTCTGATTTACATACTTGGTTTCCAATCCAGTTATTTTACATCAGGAAGGTTTGAGGCCTACATTCTTGTGGCAGAAGATGGCAGCCTATACCATTCTGAGCTGGGAATTGCTGGTTGAAGACTTTTTGTGTTTGTTATTCTAAAAGTGTTTTACTTCTGATTTAAGCACTTGGGCTCCAAACCAGTCATTTTTACATTAGGAGGGTCTGTGGTCTACACACTCCTGTGGGAGGAGACAATAACCTGCACCCTTCTAAGATAGAAATTACTGGTTAAAGGCTTAGTTTGTCTCCTTTTCTAAAAGTGCCTTAGTTCCGGCTTAAGCACTTGGGTTCCAAATCAGTTATTTTACATTAAGATTTGTGGTCTGCACTCCTCTGGGAGGAGAGAGTAGCCTCCACCTTTTTGAGCTCAGCTGGGAATTGCTGGTGAAGGCTTATTGTGCACATTTTCTAAGTGTCTTTGTTCTGATTTAAGTACTTGGGCTCCAAACCAGTTATTTTGCATTAGAAAGGTTTGAGGTCTACATTCTTGTGTCAGTAGATGATTTTTTAACTACTAAAGCATCTACTTTGCACATAGCTGAGCATTGCTCGTCAAGTTCCTTGTCTTATTGACCTATTCAGTATTAACTTTTCCTCACTCCTCTTTAATAGATCAGTAGCCATGGATATGCACCTCCCGACTCTCTTTGTGGCCACTCTGGTTGAGATGGGTATTCTGAGCCATTGTAGCAATTGTCTCATGTACACTGACAACCCACTTATTCTTAATAAAACACACAAATAATGCAAGAGGTGTAAATATATTTTAATGCTGGAGACAAAACTCTCTCATACAACCAAAACTAAATAGAGGTTGTCAATGACATTTGCACCATGCCTACTGCACAGGGTAAAGATCCTGCATATAAAACTACTTATGCTGAGGCACATACAGGTAACGTTTCTAAAACACTAAGACTTCCTGAATTGTACAATCAAAGAAAGGGTCCTCAGCCATCACATAAACACTCCATTAAAATACCACCCACTGCTACATATAGTAACACTGTATCCTATGCCTCTACTGCTAAGCCCTTTAGCCAAACCTGTACACAGATACATTTCTTGATCATTGGTGATTCTATAGTGAGGCACACCGATGTTGCCCTCAGCAGGAGAGAGAGTCATGGCTAGCTGCCTTTCTAGGGCTACGATCCATCAAGTCACATGGGCACTCAGGTCATTGAACCACAGGTACTAGTATGGCTTTTTCAGAGTCCACTTGCGTGTTAATGACTTGAGACTTACCCCCATTGACTATATGAAACCAGACATTATCAAGCTCACCGATTATGTGTCTCATCCATGTATGAGCCTAGCACTGAGCAGCATACTACCTTCTCCAAGGATGATACCAAGTTACCGCAGAACATGATTGATTTTACCAATTTGCGTATCTTCTGGTGTCAATCCAGGAGCATGACATTTGATGGTCTGGGAGTACATGGCATGGTTGACAGACCACACTGCTTTGCCAGGGATCATCTGCACTTATCCCCCCTAGACTTTTAGATACTGGCAAAGACCTTTTTCACCACAAGTGCTTTTTTAGTCAATGCCAAACCGATAAACCTACTGACTTAACTGAAGCTATGAAGGAATATCTGAAGGTGGTGCTGCTGAATGCTAGAAGTCTTAACAAGAAACTTCATTACCTGCAAGCCTTCCTCTCCCTGGGCAGTGCAGACATCTGTGTAGTAATGGAGACATGGTTTAAAGTTGTGAAGCTTACACCAGCAATGTGAGGTTATAATGCCTTTCACACCTTTAGACCAGCTACTACACAGGAGGGAACCAAAGGTGGAGGAGTCGCAGTCTATATAAAAACAACCTCACATCCAGACTAGTTAAAGTGTATGACCCACTGGAACTCATATAGGTGCAACTCACCATAAGAAGGGTGTCTTACCATTTCCTTGTAATGCATAGGTCCATGTCCCAGGAAACCCATACTACCCATTTCAGTGTACTAGAGTCCATCACTATTCAACCCAATATGATATCCATGGGGGATCTCAACTTCCCCTCTATAGACTGGAAATCCTACACCACTTCTAATGCACAAGCCCAACAATTCCTAAACTTAATACCAACATCCTGGAACAGTTGTTCCACTCTGTTACAAGGGGTACAAACATCCTTGACCTTTTACTCATGAACATGGGGGGGGTGGCAAAGTTCCTTACCAAGCGCAATGTCCTTACTTTTCTTATCTGACCATAAGGGCAGTATTACTTGAAATAAAAATTAAATCTGGAGAACCAGTGAAACCAAAAAACCTTCAGGAACTATTCCAAGGCTAACCTCTCTCTACTAAGCAACAGCTTGGCTGAATTCCAAGCACCCCCAGCCCAGTAGTCACCATAGTATATGCTGGGCTACTTACAAATTCTCTGTACAGCCATATTGATAGCTGTATAGAGCAAGCTGTGCCTATTTGTATTAAGAATACGACAACTCAGAAAGCAAGCCACCCTGGTGGAATCACAATATCAATTGGTTATACAACAATAGAAAACAAATCTTGTTCAAGCATAGGAGGAACAAAGCCACACATGATAATAGCCCCCCTGACTACTCTAGACAGGCAGCTAAGAGGGCTAATTCATACTTTAAAGGCTAAATTTGAAAAAAAAAGCTTTTCAGGCAAAGGACAACCACAAAGCTTTCTACAGCGATGTCTGTAACCTCAGGGAAACACACTTATAAATGGTATCACCCTCACTGATCCGAGGGATCCAAATAGAGAGATGATAAATCAGCAAACAAAGGAGAGTAGTATTGCTGGAATTGGATTCATCTTCAAATCTTGGCGAGTACCTTCATGAGCTGTATTCTGTGTTTCACAAAATCTCATTAAGATGACATTGATATATAGACTGTATTTTGTACAGCATATATAATGGATAGAAATAGGATAAAAATAAAAAAACAAAAGATAGCTGGGTACACAAGACCCAGGATAAAAAAAGTGTTCAATCATGGTAGGTCCACTGGTTCCAGGAATGGAAAAAATCACAGTGTAGAATCCTCAAGACATGGAAACATTCCTACAGTAAGGCTAGGCCAGGCACAGGGGAGGATCCCCCCCCCCATTGAAGAAGGAAGTAGTAGTCCACAAAGGTCACAAAAACTGATAGGTCATAAAAGAGCCATAAAGATGATAGAGAGGACTATTGATGATAAGAAAGAAACTATGTATTGTTACTATTATGCAAGAAGCCCAGAATTTCCAGACGGAAGACATACAAAAAGTTTGAGAGAAATTAGAGTTAGAAAAATGCTTGCACAAGAAAAAGTGTCAAAAGCTTCAAATGCAAATTTGTGTTCATTAATACAACAGATTTATGAAAAACATAATACAGACCAAGAAACCTTGGATCATTTGGGAAAAGAAGTGACTAAGGAAGTGTGAAAATATAAAGAACAAAATCTAGTGATTTTTAAAAGTTATAAAAATTAACTATGAACATGAGAAAGAAAGAGAGATCTGATATGGTGCAATATTAGTGCAAAGGAGAAAGTCAAATTAATCAATACAAAGAAGCATTCACAAGGATATTCAAAGAGAAATACGGGCAAAGGTATCCAGATATGGAAAATTTCACAATACAAAAAATAAGATCACAAAGATGGAATGTAGAACAGAAAATTAGTAAAGTAGAAGTAAAAAAATAGAAGCTGAAGTTATAGAATACCTGTGAAATGAAGAATTTAGTGTAGACAGTCTAACACAGGTTATATCACAGCATGATGGAACAAGTCCCCCAAGTAAGGAGAAACAGGAGGAGCAGGAGACATCTGTATGAGAAATGTGGACATAGAAAAGAAAGAGAGATTTAATATGGTGCAATAGCTATTGATGGAGAAGTACAGAGAAGGTCAGAAGGAGTTGCATTGTGTCTTTGTGGATTTAGAGAAAGCATATGACAGGGTGCCTAGAGAGGAGTTGTGGTATTGTATGAGGAAGTCAGGAGTGTCAGAGAAGTATGTAAGAATGGTACAGGATATGTATGAGGGTAGTGTGACAGCGGTGAGGTCTACGGTGGGAGTGACGGATGCGTTTAAGGTGGAGGTGGGATTACATCAAGGATCAGCTCTGAGCCCTTTCTTATTTGCAATGGTGATGGACAGGTTGACAGATGAGATCAGAAAGGAGTCCCCGTGGACTATGATGTTTGCAGATGACATTGTGATCTGTAGTGAGAGTAGGGAACATTTGGAGGAGACCCTGGAGAGGTGGAGATATGCTCTAGAGAGAAGAGGAATGAAGGTCAACAGGACTAAGACAGAATATATGTGTGTGAAAGAGAGGGAGGATAGAGGAATGGTGAGGATGCAGGGAGTAGAGGTGGCGAAGGTGGATGAGTTTAAGTACTTGGGATCAACAGTTCAGAGTAATAGGGAGTGTGGAAGAGAGGTGAAGAAGAGAGTATAGGCAGGATGGAGTGGGTGGAGAAGAGTGTCAGGAGTGATTTGTGACAGACGAGTACCAGTAAGAGTGAAAAGGAAGGTCTACAAGTGGGTAGTGAGACCAGCTATGTTATATGGGTTGGTGACAGTGACATTGACAAAAAGGCAGGAGTCAGAGCTTGACGTGGCAGAGCTGAAGATGTTAAGATTTGCACTGGGTATTACGAGGATGGACAGGATTAGGAATAAGTATATTAGAGGGTCAGCCCAGGTTGGAAGGTTTGGAGACAAAGCCAGAGAGGCAAGATTATGTTGGTTTGGGCATGTGCTGAGCAGGGATGCAGAGTATATTGGGAAAAAGATGCTAAGGATGAAGCTGCCAGGTGACAGGAAAAGAGGAAGGTCTAAGATAAGGTTTATGGATGTGGTGAGAGAGGACATGCAGGTGGTTGGTGTGACAGAGCAAGATGCAGCGGGCAGGAAGAAATGGAAACAGTTGATCTGCTGTGGCGACCCTTAACGGGAGCAGCTGAAAGAGGAAGAAAGAGGAAGAAGCTATACAAAGGAGAAAGCAAAACTAATCAATACAAAAGAAGAAGCATCAAAGATATTTGAAGAGTAATCTGGATAGGGAAAATTTTACAATACAAAAAATAAGAAAACAGAGGAAAAGTCGAAAAGAGGATTAGTAATGGAGAAGTTAAAGAAATAGATCCTCCTCCTACTGCAGGCAGAGGGGAACAGATTTATATTGGAAGTCCCTTCCTTTCCATTATGAGCTGTCAACTGCACTTGATTCTGCAAGGGTCTGTCAGCTCAGTGACAGTTTTAACACCTCATCAATAGTATAGGGAGTGTGGGCTGTCAATTCATCTTGGACTACAAAAGAAAACCCTGAACAAAGGCCTGCAATTTACCTAATTTTCTGGTTGTAGCTGGATAACTTCTAAGTATAGTGTAAAACAAGCTCTGACCCAAACATAAATGAGGGTGATTAGAGAGAGAAAAGAAGCAGTCCTTTTACAGAAGGTATAGAAGATGACAGTGACTCACAGAAATCCCATTATATGTCAATGGCATGGGAATTTGCAGTTACTTCCTTATGTCTGTCATGAGTCATACAAAGCTTCATGAGAAAGAGAAGGGGTTGAGGAAGAACAAGATCATATTGATACATCAAGCTCCATTGGTAGCCATATTGTGGAAAACAGGCTAAAATTACAAATAAAGCACTTAGAGTGAATGTGATGTGTTAAAATAGGTCAGGAAAGAAAGAGAGAGTGAAAAAAAAACAGATTTTTTTTTTTAGTTCTAGGGTGGAGTTTTCCTTTAAACAAAATAAATATAAAAATAACATTTTAAAACTAATGCTTTTTGTAAAATATATTATTTCCCCTTTACTTTTCTGTCATTACCAAGTTAACAAAGGAGAGCTATGCCGACGCCCCCCAATGCTACTTCTTTCTTTTCTTGAAAACTTGTTTACCAAACACACATGCACGGGTACACGTGTGTGTACATAAGAGACAAATACATGTAAGGATAAGTTCAAGCAAACTCCCTAGTATTTTAATTTACTTATAAAAACAGTTTCACTTGCCAAATAGCATTTCCAATCCTGTTTCATGTCAGTTGACAATATAAAGCCCTAACATAACTTTAATAAGAAATAATCTTTGTGAAAATGAGCCCACATCAATCCCACTCAGATTTTCAAAAGATAAAATATATATCAATATATAAATAAATATAAAGGTAAATAAAAATAAAAATATAAACAATTGTTGATATAATATACTTTTGAACTACAGGGTTAACTTTGTGTATGCAGGGACAAAGTTTCAGTTTTGTACCTATCACAACAAAAAATGGCCTTTAACAGACAGCTTTTCACATCTGTATGTCATTCAGGTTCTTCATGGAACACCCAAAGCTTGGCTACATGAGGTTATACTCTTGGACTGTAATCAAATTATCATTTAACAAATCCAGTAAAAAACATATCTACCTGTTTAAAAGTCAAGTTCAATTCCATTTGTGAGACCCTTGTGTCACACAATACTTTCATTATCTTATTAAAATATACTTGTAAGGTTCACTAAAATAGCAGGGGCTGGCAGCTAACCAACATGGGACAAACATAAAGTGAAAGGGTCTCAAATGATAGTTGCTGTAGATAGTAGACACATCCGTTCTCAGTTTGTATATATTTTCTTTGAGTCTATAAATGCTTAAGACCTATATGTTACTGTATACTATTATAACTTTCATTACATTGACAGAATGCCAAACTTATTAATTTGACTTAACACTAAATGAAACAAATTGGCAAAAAGTTAAGCGAGCACGAAACCAATAAAAGCCAAGAAAAGTTTATTACAAATTGATAAGGTTAGCGCTTAAGGTGGAGACTGTGCTTCACCTTCTTCAGACAATTGTTGAACTAATTAAAGCACTTTTTATATAAATGATTAATCAATTAAACAATTAAATAAGTCCCTCAATCTAAACTTAAAGAACCACATTTTAAAACGTAATCCATAAAAAATGCATGCAAGTACAAATAAATATATACATAAAGTGCTACAAGCCATTAGCAATATAGCCGGTAGAACATTAAAAACATGCAATTCATATAAATCATATCAATATGCATGTAAATTAAGAAACATATTATATTAAATTAAAAAGTCCTATGCATATCCTCGAAAACAAGCCTGCAGTAAGCAAGAAATATATATGTATATTGTTTCCATGCTTTGAATTAAACGAAAGTATAATGAATGCCACTACCTATGCAAAATGCAATCTGTAATATATTTCCAATAGTTTCCTTTATACTACAAGACTCAATGGAGACATCAAATAGTATATTATATTACGAACTACCTTATAATTAATTGATGTCACACTTTAACGGACTCGCTGTTAGTCCTAAAGTCGTCATTCCGTGACTTAAAAAATGCAACAATGTAATAAATATCTCCACATGTGCACTGTATGCTTATAATAAACTAAAATAGCATTTTATTGGACTTACTATCAGTGCTAAAGTCACCGTTCCGTGACTTAAAATATACAGAGATGTAATAAATATCACTATGTATGCACTTTGCTGTATATATTATGAATAAAATAACTTTAGGCTGAGATATGTTTAAGTGAATTTAAGGTGTCAATGCTGCTCTATGAAATTTCAGTGTGTTAAGTGAGTGCTGGCACACACCTACTAAGCCGTAAACTTGTAATATAGCTAGTGAGCTGTAGTACACCATACATTCTAAGAGATTCGTGGCATTGTTTAGAATCGGTCAGAGAATTTTCAAAAAATGTTGACTTTAAATCCAATTTTTTTATGGCCACTATAGATGTTATTAACCTCTTTTCTGTCATTCCCCATGAAAGGGGATGGAAATGTTTGAAGACTGTCTTAACACACATAAAAGATTCAATTTCTCTGAAAACCATTTATTAACCAGTATGCTTGAATTAGTCTTAGAAAACAATTTTGTGTACTTTAACCACAACTACTACATATAGAAGAAAGGTGTTGCTATGGGGGCAAGATGTGCCCCCATTTATGCTAATTTAGTTTTATCACAATGGGAGTCTGATGTCATTTTTACTAGTACCTTTTGGAACAAGATTTTACTGTATTTGCATTATTTGGATGACATTTTGATTTTCTGGGGGGGATCTAAGGAAGAGTTTAATGATTTTATCATTTTTTTAGAACAATCCACTAATTTTTTAAAATTCACTAGTCATATTTTTGATAACAACGTGGAATTCTTGGACATTACGCTTACTGTTGTTAACAATAGAATTGAATCAACCTTATTCAGGAAGACAACATACTCAAATTTGTTCTTACACTTTGACAGCTGTCATCCACTTCACCAAAAAAAGAACCTGGTGAAGGGCCAGATGGTCAGACTGTCTAGATTAATTAGTGACAATCAAGTGTTTAAACATGAATTGGATGTACTTATGAGTATGTTTTTTGACAGAGGTTACCCTTACGATTTAGTTTTCAACATTAGTCAGGAGGTGACAACTATGAGGTTGACCAAATACAAACCTATTATTATTTATGAAACATTAGAAGGAACTATCCCCAAAGTTTATACTACTAGGAACGACACATTTATAATTCCATTTAACAACAGCACACAAGAGATTGTCACTTGTGTCCAAGAATTATGGACTAGTGTTATAGATGTAAATGTGGAACTTTCTGGTATTTTAGGATTGGTACCTAAATTTACATACAGCAAAGGTAAAAATTTGAAAAATTTATTTGAGAACAATTTTAACAGTGAACAGTTGAGGCATTCTAGGATGAGCAAATGTGGCTCATGTCATGTGTGTAGATTTATTAATGATGGTCCTTATATTTCTATTCACAACTACGGGAAAACTCTGAAATGCCCTGGTCACTGTAACTGTAATTCTAGTATGGTTGTTTATGCTGCAACATGCACTGCATGTCAAGGATTTTACATAGGGAAAACTATCAGAAAATTAAAAACACGTGTTACAGAACATCTGAGCGATATCAAAAGACACAAATCCACAAGCACGTTATTCAACCATAGTACAAATTGTACCAATTTTAAAAGATTTTTATTTTTTGTTATTGATAAAGTACCATTCAATTCACATAAAGGTGGAGATGAAAAAACAATGTTAGAAGCCAAAGAATGTTTATGGCAACTCAGGCTTAATGCCTGTAAATGGCCAGGTCTTAATGAACAAATAGCTATTTCTAGCATTCTTAAACTTAGATCACACTTTATATGAATTAATTTTCACATTTACATCATTACTGTTTCCTAAGCAAATGTTTTTTACTCTGCCAAACGAATTTTTAACTAACAACAGTATTAATATTACAATTAAGTTTTAAGTATTATATTCATCAAACACAAATATATTTACTCATTTATATTTACATACTAATTATACATTTATCCGTAAACAACTACATTTCATTTTATATTATATTTATACATTTATATACATTTATATTTATATTTAATATTATTATTTTTATTTATATTTATATTTATATAACATGTATTTAATTGTATTTATTCATTCAAACGACTTGGAATTTTAATACAACAATTACACACACAAACATATATATTTTTATTATCAACACACTACATTTTAGGTTTATTCAACAACAATTATCAACTATTTTTTTTAATTTACTGATTGTATTCTTCAATATTGTATTTATATTAATACATTATTTTTATATTTATGTTTTCATAAAGTTTTTTAATACAACATTGATTTTTATATTTCACTTTATCTTTAAGACTTGGATTACTGGCTACTTAATTATGAGCAAGTTTATTGATTAATTGTCTTTTAATTGACTTTGAAGGAAGTATATAAGGGATGACTATCTAATGTATTTTGTACTCTGATGATGCCCCATGTCAGTGGGTGAAAGCGCTTAGTATCTTTGGATTGTGGAGTGTATCGTTTTTCATCGTCTGTTTTGGTCTGGTTTATGTTTATTAAAGTCTTTTTTGAAGAAGACGAGGACTCAAGGTTTGCTGTATTTTTGCTTACTGGTACACCTTGTTTTGGAGTGATACTGTGTACATAAGAGACAAATACATGTAAGGATAAGTTCAAGCAAACTCCCTAGTATTTTAATTTACTTATAAAAACAGTTTCACTTGCCAAATAGCATTTCCAATCCTGTTTCATGTCAGTTGACAATATAAAGCCCTAACATAACTTTAATAAGAAATAATCTTTGTGAAAATGCCCACATCAATCCCACTCAGATTTTCAAAAGATAAAATATATATCAATATATAAATAAATATAAAGGTAAATAAAAATAAAAATATAAACAATTGTTGATATAATATACTTTTGAACTACAGGATTAACTTTGTGTATGCAAGGACAAAGTTTCAGTTTTGTACCTATCACAACAAAAAATGGCCTTTAACAGACAGCTTTTCACATCTGTATGCCATTCAGGTTCTTCATGGAACACCCAAAGCTTGGCTACATGAGGTTATACTCTTGGACTGTAATCAAATTATCATTTAACAAATCCAGTAAAAAACATATCTACCTGTTTAAAAGTCAAGTTCAATTCCATTTGTGAGACCCTTGTGTCACACAATGCTTTCATTATCTTATTAAAATATACTTGTAAGGTTCACTAAAATAGCAGGGGCTGGCGGCTAACCAACATGGGACAAACATAAAGTGAAAGGGTCTCAAATGATAGTTGCTGTAGATAGTAGACACATCCGTTCTCAGTTTGTACATATTTTCTTTGAGTCTATAAATGCTTAAGACCTATATGTTATGGTATACTATTATAACTTTCATTACATTGACAGAATGCCAAACTTACTAATTTGACTTAACACTAAACGAAACAAACTGACAAAAAGTTAAGCGAGCACGAAACCAATAAAAGCCAAGAAAAGTTTATTACAAACTGATAAGGTTAGCGCTTTCGGTGGAGACTGTGCTTCACCTTCTTCAGACAATTGTTGAACTAATTAAACCACTTTTTATATAAATGATTAATCAATTAAACAATTAAATAAGTCCCTCAATCTAAACTTAAAGAACCACATTTTAAAACGTAATCCATAAAAAATGCATGCAAGTACAAATAAATATATACATAAAGTGCTACAAGCCATTAGCAATATAGCCACTAGAACATTAAAAACATGCAATTCATATAAATCATATTAATATGCATGTAAATTAAGAAACATATTATATTAAATTAAAAAGTCCTATGCATATCCTCGAAAACAAGCCTGCAGTAAGCAAGAAATATATATGTATATTGTTTCCATGCTTTGAATTAAACGAAAGTATAATGAATGTCACTACCTATGCAAAATGCAACCTGTAATATATTTCCAATTGTTACCTTTATACTACAAGACTCAATGGAGACATCAAATAGTATATTATATTAAGAACTACCTTAGAATTAATTGATGTCACACTTTAATGGACTTGCTGTTAGTCCTAAAGTCGTCATTCCGTGACTTAAAAAATGCAACAATGTAATAAATATCTCCATACGTGCACTGTATGCTTATAATAAACTAAAATAGCATTTTATTTGACTTACTATCAGTGCTAAAGTCACCGTTCCGTGACTTAAAATATACAGAGATGTAATAAATATCACTATGTATGCACTGTGCTGTATATATTATGAATAAAATAACTTTAGGCTGAGATATGTTTAAGTGAATTTAAGGTGTCAATGCTACTCTATGAAATTTCAGTGTGTTAAGTGAGTGCTGGCACAAACCTACTAAGCCGTACACTTGTAATATAGCTAGTGAGCTGTAGTACACAATGGCTACCATTTACTGACATTTGATTTGATTATCAGGAAAGTCTGACTGGGTAGGAGTCCATTTTCAGCAGATACCCAGGGATAATCATAATACACATTTCATGATCATTAGTTTTATGCCCATGCACTTTTTTATTTATTACACTTATCAAGGTTGAACATTGATGTTTATTACTATTACAATAAATTAGATCACCCAGGCAATTTTTGATGTGGTTACTGTATCTGGAATAGGGAATTGGTGTTCTTAGACAAATAATAATATTTTCAGTTCAAATTCTTTATCTTTTAACTATTCATATTCTGCCTAATAACATTAGTCAATGGTCCTATAACTAAGAATGAAATACTAAAGCACACAAAAGATAACTTTGATTAATACATTTAGTGATTTATTTCTTATAAAAGAAATGAAGCAACTTTAACATAAATTATGGAATTGTAGTATAAAATATGTAACAATTTCAATAAAAGAACAATTATATATTTCTGTCTATTAAAGGGGTAGTACAATGCTAATAAAACAAAACTTTCTTGATATCTTAACTAATTGTAGTTACTTCTTTAAATTTAAAATCTATATAATCTATTAATGTCATAATTCTTTTAATGCTACATTAAGCTATTTTACTTGCTACAAAAACATAATAGATCTTTATAAATTGTGGATGGATCAATGTGTTATTTCTTCTTGCTAAAATGTTCATGAATATGCTGTGATCAACATTCACAAATAAAACATGTCTGTAAGAGTAGCAATCAATTATCTAGAACTTGTTTGAATATTGGAATAATAAAGGAGTACTTCCACAAAACAGATATTTCTATATTTATAACAACAACAATAATTATTATTAAGTATTTATGAGAAAAAGCTGATTATTTTGCTGGGGGGAAATGTCTATTCCAGGGACTTTATTTTAGTCTAATTTTCTAATGTGTTAATTCATTGTGTATATTGTAAATAAAACATTATAAAAGTGTTCATTGATATTTTTATTAATGAGCGTATGAAAATTCCCACACATTTATCAAAATGTGATTTATTTTAAAATTTCCTCAATTCTTGGTTCACATTGTTCAGTTATATTTTAAATACTTCAGATATAATTATTTTTAATTAAGTTTATGTTTTCAAGCTGAAAAAATCATGGAGCCAAGGAATAATGTTTAGGTTTAATTTATTTTCTCAATATTAGCTGTAGTTTAGTGACCCCAAATCTGTTGATTTTTTGTCATATAACATAGCCATGCAAATTGTTTCTCTTTTTTACACTCTAGATTTGTTTACATTTACATTTTCTTACATTTTAAAAACTATTTCATTATTTATGAGTCTTCAACAATTCTTTAGAAATAAATGTATTTAATTTATAAACCACTCTTTAAGTTATTTTACTTTTATGAAATAAGAATAAATGCATCATGCAATGCTAATTTTTTATTATTTATTCTCAAAAGAAATAAAAGAACAGTATGCTGTAATAGTGGTTATGAAGTTGTTTTAAAGGAATCTGTTTTACAGGACTGACTAGATGATAACAAACTTCAACTATTCTAGTTTGCATTCTAAAACTTATGAGTAGTGGGTATTAAGCAAAGAATTAGACCCCTTTCCATCATTCAGATATTTTAAATTCAAACTTTTTATCAAGTTTTAAACATTAGTTGGAGCAGATATTCTAAAATTTTTGCTAATATCATAGCATTTCTTATCAAAAATCCAGTTAAACTCTTGTGCCTGTACCAACTGACTATTCATATTTTCCAGTAGAATATTCAATAGGATTTTTTTAAACTTTGATACCAAACTAATTCTTGCTAACCTGTGCATAAATCCCCTTCTACTACTGTTCAATAAGCAGAGTGAAGAATCCCCTGTTTTTATCGTAAGTGAGCATCAGAGATTTTTCCATGATATTGCTACTCATTTTCTATTTTTAAAAATGAAAAAAGCACATCACCGTAATTATTAAATACTGTCATTCAAAATATGAATGTCTTATAAAAACAAAAATTAGCCTTATTAATATTAAGAAATCTGAAAAATCTGATCCCTTTTTGATTCCTGTTTTATCATGTTTAGAGCAATAGAAGATAACAGCATCTAGGAACTTAGGATGCCAAATACTTATAAATATGATAACTTGACATGCAGATTACTAAATATTGATATGAAAGAAAAATAGAGTAAATAATTGCTAACATTTTACCACTTACATTATTTGCAATGAAAATAATAGCAAAGCACTTTACTGGATTCCAGTGGATTCCCAGCTCATTCAGTATAAATTCTGTTTCAAATATCTGCACTAGCACCTTTAAATGAGTATTAATCTGTGTAAAACCAATGCTGTCACAACAAATTATTCATTTGACTAAGCAGTTGCTAAACAACGTGATGTGCATAATTTAAACACAAGTGCTTTACTGTTTGCAAAGCTGTACAAAAGAGTAACAGACACTTGTTCACAAATGAATTAGCATTGTTTACAAAAAATAAAATCTGACATACTCATCCATTATTTATTAATTATAACCCTCCAGCTGTCTCAGTAACTCTAGTAGATTGCCAAAGGATCCAGTGTATTTTAAATATGAAAAATAGCAATATGAACTAAAAAATTCTAAATTTTAAACTACCTAACTGTATGATAATATTTTAGATTGATGCTGTCAATGTTTCAGCTTTGATTATTATTACTATTATTATTATTATTATTATTATTATTATTATTATTATTAATATCAGTATGCATTACTTTTAGCATTAGGTTTTATTCCAGTCAGCTGAATAATGTAATGCACATTAAAAGAAGACAGAACACCCCCTAGCTATATATATATATATATATATATATATATATATATATATATATATATATATATATATATATATATATATATATATATATACACATGTATATATATATCATAGTAATTCAAACTGAAATGTATGAATTTATTTACAGCCTTTTTATCTTACAAAACAACTGAGGTACAGGAGTTTCTATCCTGGACATACAATAGCTTTTACAAAAGTGACATGAAAGAATTAAATGTTGATAAGGATTGTTCCAATTTTATCATTAACAACAGTATAGTATAGTTTTGTGAGAACCCTGATCATAAAAACTAGATGTTTCAACAATATGTTTCCTGTTGAAATAAATCATAACATGATTGTATTTTAGCCCAATATAGACATCACTCTTACAGGCAGATTTTTTTTCTGTAGTCAGAAATCCTTATGTGTGTGTGTGTGTGTGTGTGTGTGTGTGTGTGTGTGTGTGTGTGTGTGTGTGTGTGTGTGTGTTTATGTATGCATGCAAGGTTTGGTCATTATGGAAGTCATAACAAAGAATGAGAGTGCACACTGTGTATTTTCTCTCTTTCTCTTTTTTGTCAAAATATGTTAATGGAAATGCATAGTAGACAGGATAAAAGAGCCTTAGAAGGAATAACAGCTTAAAAGAAAACATAACAGTATATAAACACCACACACACACACACACACACAAATATATATATATATATATATATATATATATATATATATATATATATATATATATATATAGTAATCAAACTGTAAAACCCACAAGACTAGATACAAAAAAAAAAATCAAGTTGCTAAATTTGGCAAAATGCTAACTGTATATATTTGATCACCAAACCCAAACATTAGAAGAATGGTGAGTGACAGCACAACCTGTACCACCCTGCAGCAATGGTCCTACTCTCGAGAACCCTCAAACTGCACTATGTTCAATATAAGACTGTTTGCTGCAGCAAATCATAATATAACTGCTAAAGTAAAGTAAAGTAAAGTAATAAAAGTAACAAGCAGTACATTGTTGGTCCCCTGCAGTGACTGGATAGCTTAAAGTCTGTCCTTCCACAGTGAACGTCCAGCAAATAATGTTTAGACAAAGAAAAAAGTGTACCACAGCAGCCTCACAAAATACCAGTTCCTTTTCACATTTACACACCAAAGTCTGCATTGCAAAAAAATTGTGCCTTAGATAAGTGCAACTAAAAAATAAGAAGTTATGTACTCACCATAACATTCCATGTTTGTTGTCCATCTTGCCTATATTCTTGCTGGTTGGGTTCAGAACTGAGCATTGGTTCCAACTTGGCCAACTACAAAAGCTCTAGTGCTTCCACTGGCTCGAGGCTAACCCCTATCCTATGATGCAACTGGTAAAATCCCCAGATCTTGTTTGCAAACGAAACATTAACTTAGTATGTCCGCATACAAAAACATACCAATTATCTACAAAGAAGAATCAAAGACTCCAAGCCATCAGTGCTATAGACATAACAATAAGATTATCCACCCATTCCTCCAGGAACAAAGGAGGGCGAATGTGGATGGGATGCAAGAATATAGGCGAGATGGACAACAAACATGGAACGTTATGGTGAGTACATGTTGTCCTATCTCGCCGTAATTCTTGCTGGTTGGGACAGCGTCCCTAGCACCTTTACCCTAAGGTGGCTAAAGAGAAAGGACTCATCAATACAGTGGAACCAAATGAAGACCTATTCTGGGGGGGGCACATCTACTTTGTAATGAGTACTAAAGGTATGAGGTCTCACCCATGTGGCAGCTGCACAAATAGTGTCCATGGGTAGCCTATCCTGAAAAGCAGAGGATGTTGAAACTGCTCTTGTGGAATGACCTTTTACTTTCCCTGATAACTGTCTGTTATTCTTAGTGTATGAAAAAGCAATGCAATATGTAAGCCATTTAGACAAAGTCACTTTCAAGATAGGTGACCCCTTTCTTTTGAATGAAAAGGACACAAAAACCTGATCCGACTTTCGGAAATCTTTGGTCCTATGCAAATAGAAGCAGAGCTGTCTGTTTACATCTAATTGATACAATGTATACTCTGCCTCATCAGTATAATTCAGAAAGAACACAGGCAAATCTACAGATTGATTTAGATTGTTTTCTGAACAAACTTTGGGTAGAAATGAGGGATTAGTTCTTAATGATACTATGGCTTTGTGAAAAACTAGATAAGGCGGGCATATACAGAGAGCTTGAATTTCTGACATCTGTCTGGCAGAAGTAATAGCTACCAAGAAAATAGTTTTTGGATAAAAACTTCATATCACAAGATGCTGCAGGTTCAAAGGGTGGCAAAACCAATGCAGATAGCACAAAATTAAGGTCCTAAGGAGTTGGAGGGTCTCTGGTCAGGGGTCTGAGTAAGAACATACCTTTCAGAAAAGCCTTACATAATCTATGAGACATTATAGGCATTCCCATCTCATCAGTATGTAAATTAGAGATAGCTGCTAGCTGAACTCTGATAGTAGCTGCTGCCGTTCCTTCATCAAAAAGCTTCTAGAGAAATTCTAGAACTGCGGTAACAGGGGCCATAAGAGTTTCTACATTGTGTTTAACAGTCCGATGAGAAAATCTTTTCCATTTACTTGAAATTTGTTTCCTCGTAGATGGTTTGTGGGAAGAGACTAAGATATGTTTTACTGCAGGGGAAAAACTGTCACACCTGGCTAAGCATGGAATTGGGGCAGCCATGCTGTTAACTTGAGGGTCTGGATGGATGAAAGGAATGTTCCCAACATGTGGGTAAAAAGGTCTGGAACTGGGTCCAGAATCCACGGTTCCTCCAGTAAATGGGTCCAGAGAAAGAGGAACCAAACTTGTTGAAGCCAGTAAGGAGCAATGAGAATCATATTGCTTTCCAATGTGCTGGCTATCTGAAGTACTTTGGGTATTAAGGGGAAAAGGGGGAAAGGCATAGAGTAGTCCTGGGGGCCAATTGTGGGCAAATGCATCCCTTGGTGTCTTCCGCAGAGGAGGAATGAGGACAAAGCAACTGCTGCATTTGGAATTCATGGAAGTGGTATAAAGATCTCAGCAAGACTGGCCCCATCTCTGGAAGATCTCTTCAGCAACTTCTGGTTTCAGGGACCACTCATGAGACAACAGAATTGCTCTGCTGAGTTTGTCCGCTATCACGTTGGATTTCCCCAGGATATACATTGCTATCAGAAAACGTTGAGAAGCGATCGCCCATTGCCACACTTGTTGTGCCTCTTGACATAGGGGATACAACTTGATTTCTTCTTGTTTGTTTATATATCATACCACTGACATTTTGTTTGTTTGAATTGCAACTGTTTCTATTGGAAGAGAGTCTTGAAATGCCTGCAACGCATACAGCACCACTCTCATCTCTAGGACATTTATATGCAAGTGGCTCTCTTGTTCTTGCCATAAGCCTTAGACCGTCATTCCCAGATAATCCCCCCCCCACTCGATCTGGGAAGCATCCATGGTCAGTTCTGCTACTGGTTGTGGAAAAACAAAGGGGCAGCCTTGGTACAACTGTTCTGTCCGTAACCACCAGAGAAGATCTTTCTTGTATGACTCCATAATGATTATCTGGTATGATAGAGGCAGATCCTGCATGGACCACTGGGCACAGAGTAACCACTGTAGAACCCACATGTGTAGACGTGCTAGGGGAACTAAAAGAATTGCGACTGCCATGGTACCCAGAACCTGTAACACCACCCTGGAATGAACCCTTCTTTTTGATATCAATATCTTGATTTGATGATGAAGGGACTGAATTCTCTTGAGGGTAAGTTTTGCCACCATCTGTTTTGAATCCAATTCTGCGCCTAAGAAAGTAATATGCTGTGAAGGTGACAAGGCAGATTTTTTTAAGTTTACTGTAATGCCTAGACTGGTGCAAAGAAACATTGTTTTGTCCCTTGCCTGTAGCAGTAGATGCTTGGTGGTGGCGGTCAGGAGCCAGTCTTCTAGGTATGGAAACACCCAGAATCCTTGATGTCTCAGGTGAGCCGTGACCACTGCTATGCATTTGGTGTACACTCTGGGGGCTGCAGTGAGGCCAAAGGGCAGGGCTCGAAACTGGTAATGAATGGCTCCCAGCTGAAAGCGTAAATATCTCTTGGACTTCTTGTCCATTTTTATGTGGTAATACGCATCCTGCAGCTCTATCGAGCACATCCAATCGTCTTTCCTTATAAAGGGAAATATTGATGCAGTATCACCATCCAGAGCTTTGATTTCTTTACATATTTGTTTAGTTTACTGAGATTCAGAATAGGTCTCCAGTCCCCTATATTTTTTGGAACTAAAAAGAACTTTGAGTAAGTTCTGGATCCAATTTGGTCTGTGGGGACATCTTGGATGACTCTTTTTTTTCTAGCAACTTAAGAATCTCTTGTGTTTTGTAGTTCTTTTGACTGGGTGGAACATCTGGTATGGACTTGTTTATGGGAGGAGGAAAAGAAAAGGGTATGTGATATCCTCTGGATATGATTGTCTGTACCCATTTGTCTTGGGAGATCGCTAGCCAGGTATTTGGGGACAGTGACAAATGTCCCCCGACTGCCTCCATAGAAAAGCAGGTGGGCCTCCTTTCAGGGGCACTGGAAGGGCCTCCCAGAGAAGTATCTCTGTTGTCCTGATTCTGCGGACACCCTCTGCTGCAAGGTCTGTGTCTTCCATTAGCACCTCCCCCTCTGCCCCCGGGGGAAGTGTCACCATGTGTGTCAGACAAATCTTTTTGGGACTTGTGGAACTACATCTTCCCACCTTTCTGACCTTTGGGATAAGGTCTAGATGGGATGAAAAAATGGACTCCCACAGCAGACAAGGTTTTCCCTTCCTGCTCACACCTGGTTAAAGTATCTTTCACCTTAGGTCCAAAAAGATTAATCATCAAAGGGGGTGTTGGTGAAGGAAGACTTAAAGGGTTCGACAAAATTGCAAAGACGCATCCAGGAATGTCTCCTTAGGGAAATTCCTGTAGCTGCTGCTCTGCTCGCTCCATCAGCTACGTATGAAACCAATCTCACGGAGGAATTGACAATTGAGTTGAGGGTAGAGATCTGCGAGGAAACTTTGTCTGTGGTGCCCGAAGCTATACTACCCTGAAGGGTATCTCCTAGCTCTTTGAGGAGATCCCTTTAAAGCCTGGTAAAATGGGTTAGGTAATCTGGTGACCCCAGGGTAAAGGCCTCTGAAGAAAAAGTGCGCTTTCTATATCTGTCCATAGTCTGTGACTCTTTCTTGGGAGGATGAACAGATGAGGAAGTCTCTGATAACTCCTTCGTAAAGGCCCCCACCACCACCACCATCGCATCCACAGAGACTCCTTTGGTAAGAAACTCCTTTTCAGTAGGGGCTGTAATAAATTTGTTCGACCACCACAGAACTGGTTCCACTGTATCCAAGGAAGTGCATGCCTTGTGTGATATCACATTAAGTAACTGGTCATAGGGGGAAGTCACCCAGGAGGTGGAAGGGCGAGATCCAAAAGCCTCCAGGTACACTGATTCATCCTCTGAAGGGTTGGTGGGCTTCCAGCCACACCTCTGTTTCAGGATCTCAAGGATGTCAGCAAAAGAGAGATCCTCAGAGTGGGGACTGTGGGGACCCTTCAGACTCATCCAGATAAGTGTCTGATGTAACAGACTCAGGGGAGTCTACATGCTTCCTCTTGCACAGTCTCTTCCGAGGGACTTCCTCAGAGGAATACTCTCGTGAAGTTTCAGAGGAGATGATGCCACCCACAGGGGGTTCATGGGGCTCTGGATCTCTACACTGGGGAGGATTGGGTGAAGAAGAGACTAGCACTGGTGCCTGTGAGGGAAGAGAAGATGGCTCCAAGAGTGGAGCTGTCTAGGATGACAGCACTCTCTCCATCAGCTCAAAAGCCCCCTCACTCTGCACCAAAGAGGCCCTATGCTCCGAAGATGTGGACAATCAAGTCCGAGGTGGAGCCGGTGGCTCTGTAGCTGATGTAGGAACCAAGCCCAACCTCGCTAAGGCACCAAGGGATAGAGTCGGCTTGGACAACTATTTGCACCAACTCCCCTCCCTGGACCTAATGGGTGAGCATCATCTCCCAGACTCCTCAAGATCTGAAGAACCCAAAGACGTTGCAGCAGAAGCTGGAACTGATGATACTGAAGGAGGTCCCAGAACTGATGGTTCCACTGCTATCAGAGCCACACTCTCTGGCTCCGAAACCACCAGAGTTGGAGGAGAAACTGGAGATGGTGCCTTGGATGGTCCCGAATCTTTGGGGTTGGAGACGATAACATTTTTGCCAGTGCTGGATTCTTAAGTAATCTCTTCACCACCTACTCCACATCATCATCAGATAGGTTCCTAGAGGAATGGGAGGACAATGAGGGAGATCTAGCCCACTCCAAAGCGGGGTGATCTCAATGTCGGGGTGATCGGCTCCAAGGCAGGAGACCGCCTCCTAACTGGCAACTCTACCAGCTCTGAGGATACTGATGGGGCTGAAGAGGTTGATTTTTCTTCATCAGAACCAAGAGCCCTTTGTTCCAATGCAGAAACTTTTTAAGGGGCTCTGAAGCTGGAGCCAAAGCAGCATGCCTTTTGGATCCTGAATGGGAACTAGGTTAGGAGCTTGGAGAGCCTTCCAATGTTTCCTGGAAAGAACCTTTCAACATACCTCTAACCATCAACTTATTCCAGTGCTCTTGAAGGACCCTGCTGCTGAAACCATGACAAACAGTGCAAGGGTCTTGTAAGTGGATAGCACCCAGACAATATACACAATTAGTGTGCCCATCTGTGATAGACATCTTTCTAGATCGCACTTCTTGAACCCAGATTGTCTATGCTCTTTAGGTTCTTTCTTCTTTTCTTTTGACATATTCCTAACAAGAGTATTTTACCACAAGGAAGAAATTAACTTACTATAACAACTTCAGAAATAGGGAAAGCAAGAAAATTTAAGTATAAAGCAGCTCTAAAGAGAATGGAGCCTACGACAACTACTGTAACCAAACAAGAAATTCACACACAGTATAGAATAAGCAAAACCGCCAGAGGATGGATCTAACTACTAATTTATCACACACAAAAAAAGTTTGCTTTTTTTTATTAAATTAGAACAATTAGAACAAGCCAAAAAAGTGGAGAATCCTCTAAATTAAACAGAATCTCCAGGGCAAGAGAAAGACATCCTTCAGAAGGGTCTCATAGAAACGGATAACTGGTGCCAGAGCCATGGCCTAAAGTTAAACGCCAAAAAATGCATTGTCATACCCTTCGGGAAAAACAAGGTTACCCCTAGTTACCATATAGGTGGCAATCCACTAAGCACAGAAGAGGTTATCAGGGATCTGGGGACCCAGGTAGACAGTAACCTTTCGTTTGACACTCACGTTGCCAAAGTAATTAGGAAGACTTTCTACATTGCCCACCTGATCATGAAGGGATTCACATCTAGATCTAGGGAGGTCATCGTTCCCCTGTACTCATCACTCATCAGACCAATGATTGAGTACAATGCCCCATTCGGAATGTATCTGACCCAACACCTACAGCAATTGGAAAGGCCCCAAAAGTTCCTCACCAAAAGGATAAAGGGTCTCAAAAATATGTCTTATGCTGCCCGACTGAAGGAACTCCAGCTCTATTCAGTCGCTTACCGTCTGCTCAGAGGTGACCTGTGCCTGACATACAAGGCCATGTCCAACCTGGAATTAATGAACATGCTTCACCTCAAAAAATCTAAATCCATCAGAGCTACAAGGGCAAGAGACTTAAACCTCAACACGGCTATTAATAGGACGTGCTGGAGGGACAGATTCATCACCCAGAGACTCCCTATGCTATGGAACAAAATCCCGGTACATGTGAGGCAGAGCACCTCGTTGGCCTTGTTCAAGAGAAATCTTGACCAATGGATGGGAGATCGCAGGTATACCCCAGGGATAACCTCAGTGTCACTGCTTGACAGAGGCACAGCAAAATAATGGGCATAGTATCCTTCAAACTAATGGGGTGGCGAAAGCCACAAAAACTCTGGGCTAGGCTTATAAATGCCCTAGGGCAGATAGCCTAGTATGAACCTATGAACCTATGAAAGGGGAACGGCTCTCTAAGTTAAACGAGCTGCCCAGAGCCCTCTAACTAAAATGGGTCTCGTACAGCACGCAAAAGGGAAAAACAAAGCACTAAACTGTAACTAGCAGATAAACTAAGTCTATCCCACAAAAGCCAACATTACTGACAATAAACTGTTGAAAAATATAGAATGAAATTCTACTTAGCCAATGAGCCAGCCAGAAGACATCCCATAGCTTGAGCGGCAAATGAGATCTGGGGATTTTTACCAGATGCATCATGGGATAGGGGTTAAGCTCGAGCCAGTGGAAGCTCTCGAGCTTTTATACTCATCCGAGTCAGAACCAATGCTCAGTTCCGAACCCAACCAGTAAGAATTATGGCGATATAGAACAATATAACATTGAATATTTCAAGATATGATCATGAGGTCTTCAAAATAAATGGGCTGAAATGAGGTAATATTAGCTTTTCTGTTTGAAAATGGAGACCCCATATAAGAACTGCTGAATGCTCAAGGGGCCTCAAATGTAGCATTCACATTCAAAAACTACTTATTGAATCTATAGGCGACAGAACAAGTAAGCAACTAGAGATAGCTAAAGCAAAGATATAAACTAATAATGTAAGCTGCCAGACTTCTATGGAGCTACCTCTCTTCTCTTTGTATAGCAATATATATATATATATATATATATATATATATATATATATATATATATATATATATATATATATATATATATATATATATATATATATATATACATATATATAAGAAAAACCTAATTACCCAAACTCACAAGGTTGAAGATTATAGTGTAAGTATATGAATATCCTGGGCTTTTTGTCTGTTGTGTGGGTGTGTCTGACATTTGTGTGAATACATATATATATATATATATATATATATATATATATATATATATATATATATATATATATAAAATCTTCTTTCGTCTGTTCCCGTTAGGGGTTTCCACAGCGGATCATCTGTTTCCATTTCTTCCTGTCCTCTGCATCATGCTCTTTCACACCAACCGCCTACATGTCCTCTCTCACCACATCCGTAAACCTTATCTCAGGACTTCCTCTTTTCCTCTTACCTGGCAGCTCCATCCTTAGCATCCTTTTCCCAATATACCCAGCATCCCTCCTCAGCACATGTCCAAACCAAAGCAATCTCGCCTCTCTTGCTTTGTCTCCAAACTGTCCAACCTGAGCTGACCCTCTAATATACTGATTCCTAATCCTGTCCATTCTGGTCACACCCAGTGCAAATCTTAACATCTTTAACTCTGCCACACCCAGCTCTGACTCCTGCCTTTTCATCAATGTTACTGTCTCCAACCCATATAACATAGCTGGTCTCACTACCCTCTTGTAGACCTTCCCTTTCACTCTTATTGGTACCCGTCTGTCACAAATCACTCCTGACACTCTTCTCTACCCATTCCACCCTGCCTGTACTCTCTTCTTCACCTCTCTTCCACACTCACCATTACTCTGAACTGTTGATCCCAAGTACTTATACTCATCCACCTTTACCAGCTCTGCTCCCTGCATCCTCACCATTCCTCTACCCTCCCTCTCATTTACACACATAGATTCTGTTTTAGCCCTGCTGAACTTCATTCCTCTCCTCTCTAAAGCATATCTCCACTTCTCCAAGGTCTCCTCAACCTGGTCCCTACTCTCACTACAGATCACAATGTCATCTGCAAACATCATAGTCCACGGGGCCTCCTGTCTAATCTCATCTCATGCAAATAAGAAAGGGCTCAGAGCTGATCCTTGATGCAATCCCACCTCCACCTAAAACATATCTGTCACTCCCACCGCAGTCCTCACCAGTGTCACACTACCCTTGTACATATAATGTACCACTCTTACATACTTCTCTGCCACTTCCGACTTCCTCATACAATACCACAACTCTCTCTCTCTCTCTCTCTCTATATATATATATATATATATATATATATATATATATAAAATCTGTATAAAGATCCTTTATTCCTTCTGAAATGTGACCCATGAAATACATATGCTGCAGTGTTAACCACATGTATCTCTACCTGATAGGGACAGAAGCCTTTTCACAATCAACTAAGATAGCCAGGATAAGGTCAGGTATTTTATTTTATGACTGCATACAGACAATGTTTTCATCTCGGCAGCACTGAGTTTCTCTTTAATAAGTCCTGCTTTTCTTGAGTTTGGGCAGAAATGGTTGTATTTTTCTGGAAACAACTCTGTGTAGTTGTTGGTTTCTGCAGTAATCAGAAATATTGGATGGTAATTATTGAACTTACTAGCATTCTTGCCCAATTTGGGACATCATAATTCTTGATTCTTTAATAGAAACCTGATAGGATTCCATTCAAAAGAAACTTCATGACATACCAAGGTTAGAAGCTGTTCAATTACATATATAAAGAAGTTATGTACTCACCATAATGTTCCATGTGAGTTGTTCCATCTCACCTTCATTCTCACTGATGGGTTCGGAGCCGGTCCTCGGCTCCAACACGAACTAGCAAGCTCAAAGTTCTCCAGTAGCTTGAGACCCCACCCCTTATCCCATGATGCATTGCTGGAATTACCTCAGATCTTGTTTGCTGCATACCATATAATAGTACAATAATTATTCTGCTAAGGAATGAATACACATTGAAAAACCAGGATGAAGACAGCCTCCAGGTCAGCTGACAGCTAGGAGGGAGAAGGAGGGAGGGACGTGAGAATGAAAGAGAGATGGAATAACTCACATGGAACATTATGGTGAGTACATAACTTCTTTATGTGAAGTTGTTCAATCTCGCCATTCATTCATCACTAATGGGTAGCGTCCCTAGCACCCTGATCTTGGGTGGCTCACGGAAGTACACTCTTTAGAACTGTAGAACCAAATGAAGCCCTGTCCCTGGAGGCCTTATCCACTTTGTAATGAGTTATAAAAGTGTGAAGTTTAGACCAGGTGGCTGCTGCACAGATGTTATCCAAAGGCAATTTGGCTTGAAAGGCTGATGAGGTAGAAACTGCTCTGGTTGAATGAGCCTTTACCTTACTGGACAAGGGCATTTTATGACAAGCATATGTATAGGTGATGCAATCCAACAGCCACTTAGACAGGGTTGTTTTAGCAACTGGTTTACCTTTCCTGGTCTCAGAAAAGTACACAAAGAGCTGATGTGATTGCCTAATGTCTTTGGTTCTGTCCAAATAAAATCTAAGGTGTCTGAACATTGAGTTTATGCAACATATATTCCAATTTGTCGGTATTATTAGGGAAGAAAACGGGCAACTCAATGACTTGATTAATGTTAACCTCAGAACATACTTTGGGCAGAAAGGATGGATTAGCTCTGAGAAATACTCTGTCAGTATGGAAGACCATGTAAGGGGGCTTGATGGAAAGGGCTTGGAGCTCTGCCACTCTACGGGCTGAAGTGATGGCTACTAAGAAGATAGTTTTCCATGACAAGAATTTTAGTTCACAAGATGATGCAGGCTCAAAAGGAGGAAGAATGATACGAACTAACATAAAATTCAAATTCCAGGGGGAATAAGGTGTCTTCACTGGAAGCCTTATGTGAAAGGAACCTGTTAGAAAAGCGTTAGACAATTGGTGAGCCATAATATTCAAACCATCAATTCCTAGATGGAAATTAGATATAGCAGCTAATTGTACTCGTACCGTAGCTGCCGCTGGTCCTTTGTTGAAGATTTCTGTCAGGAATTGTAAGACATAAGACAATGGCGCTTGATACGGGTCAATGTTGTGGGAAGAAGCCAAATGGAAAATCTCTTCCACTTACTATGATACAATTTTCTGGTGGAAGGTTTGTGGGAAGCCAACAAAATCTGACTAGTGTCATGGGAAAGATTATAGAGCGTAGCTATGCGGGGAATTGGAGCAGCCAAGTGGTTAGCTTCAGTGTCTGCAACGACGGGTGAAGATTCCCTGATGGATGTGCTAACAAGCCCGGAACTTTGTCCAGGATCCATGGATCTTCCAGAATATGATGGTAAAGAAATGGGAACCAAATCTGCCGAGGCCAATGAGGGACTATGAGGATGATTGTCCATCCCAGCGACTTTGCTTTCTGTAAGAATTTGGATATCAGGGGAATTGGTGGAAATGCACAGAGGAGACCCAGGGGCCAATCGTGGACAACAGCATTCACTTGGGGAGTGATCTGGCATGAAAATTAGGGCAAAATAGCTGCTGCATTTGTTGTCGATGTGACTGGCGGAGAGGTTGCAGGAAGGCTGGCCCCATTTGCGGAAGATCCTGTCCACAATCTCTTGTTTGAGGGACCATTCATGGGGCAACAAGATTGCTCTGCTCAGTCTGTCCGCTATTACGTTGGATTTGCCCAGGATGTGCATTGCCAACAGAAAGCACTGGGATGACAGTGCCCACTGTCATACTGTGAGGGCTTCTCGGCAAAGGGGTAAGACTTGGTCCCTCCTTGTTTCTTCAGATACCAGACCACTGACATATTGTCTGTCTGTATTGCAACTGTCCCTAGAGGAAGAGAGTCTTGAAAATATTGCAATGCTAGAAGTACTGCTCTCATCTCCAGGACATTGATATGCAGATGTGATTCTTGATCTGTCCATGTGCCTTGGGCAGTCTTTCCATGAAATAGCCCCCCCACCACCCTATCAGGGAAGCATCCATGGTCACAGTGGCAACTGGAGCAGGAAGCATGAAAGGACGTCCTATAGTGACACGAAGAAACATCACCCATCACTGAAGATCCTTCTTGCAGGAATTTGTTATCAGGATCATGCGACTCATTGGAAGTGCTTGGTAAGACCATTGCGTGAATAGAAGCCATTAAAGGATTCTCATATGCATCCTTGCTAACAGGATTGCTAGAATAGCTGCCACCATCAATCCTAGACCTTTCAATACCTCTGCTGCTGGTGCTCTGTTCTTTAATATTAGGGACATGATGTGTTGGAGAAGGATAAAGATTCTTTCTGGCGGAAGACTGAGAGTGATGGTTGATGTGTCTAGTTCTGTCCCTATAAAAACGATATGCTACGATGGCAGCAAGGCAGACTTTTCGAAGTTGACTGTAATGTCTAGCTGATTGCAGAGTGTCAAAGTAGACTCACTCACTTGAAGAAGTTGATGCCTGGTGGTGGAGGTAAGGAGCCAATCATCTAGATACGGAAACACCTGGAATCCTAGATACCTCAGGTGAGCTGTGATTACTGACATGCACTTGGTAAACACTCTGGGGGCTGTAGTGAGACCAAAGGGCAGAGCTCGGAATTGATAATGATTGGCTCCCAGCTGGAAATGCAGGTGATCTCTGGATTGTCTGGCCATCTTTATGTGGTAGTATGCATCCTTGAGATTGATTGAGCACATCCAATTGTCCTACCCAAACAAGGGGAGTATGGACTGCAGCGTGACCATTCGGAACTTCTCTTTTCTCACAAATTGGTTGAGTCTGCTGAAATCCAAAATGGGTCTCCAGTCCCCTGTTTTCTTTGGAACCAAAAAGAACATTGAGTAAGTTCAGAATCCTGTCTGGTCTGCTGGGACTGGCTGGATGACTCTTTTTTTCTAGCAATCAGCATACCTCTATTGCTGCTTGTCCCATGTGACTGGGTGGAACGTCCAGGAATTTTTTGACGGGAATAGGCTGGGTGGAGAATGGCATGAAATACCCTCTGGAAATGATACTTTGTACCCAACTGTCATTTGTTCTATTTAGCCAGGCTTTGGGGTACAAAAATAAGTGACCCCTGACTGCCTCCAGAGTAGGGCAGCCAGGCCTCCCTTCAGGAGCGTTGGTAGGATTGATCAGAGAAGTGATCTCTCTCACCCTGGTGTTGCGAACCCCCTCTGCCGCATGGGCGGCGTCTTCCATTGAAACCCCCTCCTCTGCCTCTGGAGGGGGGGACTCTTCAGGTGTGTCTTGAAAAGCTCCTTGGGCTTTCCGGAACGACATCTTTCCTCTCCTCTGACCTTTGGGAATGGGTCGAGTGGGGGTGGAAAAATGGACTCCGACGGCAGACAGAGTCTTTCCTTCTTGCTCACACCTGGTCAAAGTCTCCTTCACCTTTGGCCCAAACAAAGATGAGCTGTCAAATGGGGTATTAGTAAAAGAAGACTTGAAGGGTTCCGCGAAGGAACAGAGTCGCATCCAGGCATGCCTACGGAGAGAGATTCCTGTACCTGCGGCTCTACTCAAACCATCAGCTGCATATGATACGAGATGCATGGACAAGTTGACTATCGAATGGAGGGTAGAGAGCTGAGTGGCAATCTTATCAGATACCCTCAAAGCTACAGCACCCTGAAGAGTATCTTCCAACTCCTTAAGGAGATCTCTCTACAGTCTAGTAAAATGTGTCAAGTAGTTCAGTGATCTGAGTGAGAAAGTCGCTGAACTGAACATGCATTTCCCATATCTATCCATGATCCTAGATTGTCTGTTAGGAGGATGGATAGATGAAGAAGTCTCAGACATTTCCTTTTTGGTGACTGCCGCCACCACCATGGCATCAACAGGGACTCCCTTGGTCAAAAAAGACTTATCCACAGGGGCTGAAATAAACTTATTAGGCCTCCTAGGAACAGGTTCCATAGATTCTGGAGACTCCCATGCCCTACGAGAGACCAGATCCATAAGCTCATCTTAGGGCAGAGATACCCAAGAGGTAGAAGGGTGAGACCCAAATGCCTTCAGGAGAACCGGCTCATCCTCAGTAGGGCTCTTGGACTGCCAATCACCCCTCTGCCTAAGGATTTCTAGAATCTCTGCAAAGGAGATGTCCTCAGAGGGGGATCTGGGGGACCCTTCTGATTCATTCAGGTTGGTGTCCGATGTGATAGACTCCTGGGGGGAGTCCAAATCCCTCCTCTTGCATAATCTCTTCCTGGAAACCTCTTCAGGGGGAACTTCTGGAGAGGTCTCAGAAGAGCAGGGAGTGCCCTGTGGGGCTACCTGAGGCTCTGGATCTCTATGCTTGGGAGGACTAGAGGAAACAGAAACAGACACAGGCACTTTAGGGGAAGAAGAGACCAGACCTTAAGATGAGGAAGTCTTGGGAGACAACACTCACCTCATGGCATTGAATGCACCTCAACTCCGATGAGAAGGAGTTGATGGCTCCGATGGACAAAACACCAAAAATCCACAAACAACAAACTGTTAAACTGAAACGGAACGCAATAAAAGTCGGCCAAAAAGAGTTAGTGCTATTTATTATAAATTACACTTTCAGCTAGGACAGTGCCTAGCCTTCTTCAGACAAACAGTTAAAATATGGTAAACCAATGCCTTTTATCTAATCAAGTGTCAGTGATGTCATCAATTAAGCAATGTTGTTAGTAACCATAACAACATATTATCGCAGCCTACTTTTATATAACAAGTTATAACTCATTAACTTATAATACAGGAAATGATGAACAAAACCATATATATTTCTATCTCATCTTATGTTTAAAAACACACTTATATGTGTATACATGTTAAAAACTGAACTATACAAATTTAATAACAACATACTCTACTTAAAACACTAAATCAAATTCATACTAAATAAGTCAAATTCATAAAAATACTTATGAATTCCCTGGTTCTCCTTTGTGTGAATATAAGGACTAAAATGTACCTAATTAAACAAACACTGCACTAACCAACCTTTAATTCCTGGTTAAACTGATGTACCTCAGCCAAGTGGTAAACACATCATATGCAAGAACTTTGTATATTTGCATTGTATTATGCGATTCACTTAATGGTATTTTGTGACTGCACTTGGAACACTTCTTGAAGCAAGCCATCTTTTCAGATTTGTCTGTCATAACTGTTTTCCCAAACTACAAAGAAAGAAAAAGAAAGAAAAAGAACTTGTTTTTTTGTTTTTTTGGAAAGGCTAAATATATATAGGAAAACGGGACTACTAACAATAGTAGTAAAGATGTACTGCAGTACAGGAAAAAAGGGAAGGGAGAGGCAATCAGAAAAAAGGTAGGGAGAAAGGACTACTAACAATAGTAGTTAAAAAGTACCTCAGTATAAGACAGAAAAGGGTAAATAACCAGTGAAAGAAAGAGAAAGAAGAAGCTTAGTTACTTAGGTTTTAGGTTTTGAGCTTAATGAAGAAAAGGTCTGGTAAGAAGACCAACATTTCTGCTTAACTGCCTGAGAGCTAAATGGAAGGACCACATCTTTGCAAAGCAGCAAATGAGATCTGAGGTGATTGGGAGAAACTCATTATGGGTAGGTTAAGGAGCTCAAGAGCTTTTTGGTTGACATGAGCTATTGCTACGGCCGAGTCAGATGAAATGGATCAGATCCAAACCTATATGTGAGGATAAAATGAAAACTGACAACATCAGATCATGTCTTTTACTTTAGATTTCATTAAAGGCACACATAGTGTGCAGAATTCGATGTTATCTAATTTCTAGAGTTGGGATTTGTTCAAAAATTCTGTGATATCATGATTTAGGAAGTGTTGTATTTATTTTTCAGTGTAAAGGTGTTGATAAAAAGTTGAAAACTCCTTATTGTTTTGTATTGGATCCATAATGACACCTTCAAGGGGTTATATAGCTGAAATTACCAACTTATTTTGCTATCCTCCAAAAAAAAGGAAGCCAATCTGGTGGTCTCCTGCCATAAACGAACTCTACAACAGAAGAAAAAAACTGTTGCAAAAAAGAGTAAAATCCCATGAGTGGAGGAATTCCCTGGTCAGCCTCAGTAAGAAGCTGAGATCCCTCATAAAATCCTCTAAAGCTAGTTACAAAAACAAAATCACCACTGATTCTAAAGAGAACCACAAAGCATTCTATAGCTATGTCAAGAATCTCAATGGCAACACTCAGATCTGCTCTGAGTTACAGCACAATGGCACTAAATATACAGAACCAACTGATATTGCCAACATCCTGGCAGATAGGTTTAGTGCTAACTTTACCCCCCTCTCACCCCCTAAAGGGCCCATCTCTATACCGGAAGAATGCAACGTTCCTGTAATCATGGCTGCACAGGTAAAAACCACACTCTCCAAAGCCAAGAACACAGCATCCATGGGACCTGACAACATCCCAGGCTGCGTTCTACATGAACTACAGAATGAATTGGCACCCCATCTAAGTACCATGTTCAATCATAGCCTTACTTCAGGCTTTGTGCCCATTGAATGGTGCACAGCAACGGTTATCCCACTCCACAATGGGGGAGCCACCAAGGACCCTGGGAACTACCACCCCATTAGCCTGACGAGCCTGGTCTGCAAAGCTATGGAACATATCATCATGGAACTTATAAACAATGACATTGGTAATCTCTAAACTCTGTACCTCACCCAGTTCGGGTTTGTAAAAGGCAGATCATGTCTCCTAAACCTGATAGACTTCTTTGAAGTGGTCACCAAAGTCGTAGATGAGGGTAAGGTGGTTCACACAGCCTATCTAGATCTCGCCAAGGCTTTCGACACCATCACCCACTCTGGAATTATAGATAAACTCACTAAACTAGGTACAAATCCCTATGTCACAAGATAGGTTGCCAACTGGCTCACTAACAGAACCCCCACTGTGAACGCAGCAGACTCCAAATCCAACTTCAGACCAGTGACAAGTGGAGTACCACAAGGTTCAGTCCTGGGTCCTCTCCTGTTTGGCATCTACTTCTCTGAAGTACAGGCCAACACAGATCTTTGGCTAATGAAGTTTGCTGATGACTGCAAACTGGGAGCCATAATCAAAACTCCTAATGATGTGGACATCCTACAAAACGGCCTCACTGAGACAGATGCCTGCTGTCAAAGCCATGGCCTCAAGCTCAATGCCAAAAAGTGCATTGTCATCCCTTTTGGTAAAAACTCTGTACCCATGAACTACCACATAGGCGGTAGTCTACTTAACACCAAAAATGTGATGAGACCTTGGGAGACAGGTGGACAATAGTCTCTCCTTTGATAATCACATCGCCACAGTAGTCAGGAAATCTTTCTACGTGGCACACCTCATCACAAAAGGTTTCTCATCCAAGAAAAAAGAGGTCATTGATCCTCTCTACTCATCACTCATTAGACCCATTATAGAATACAGTGCCCCTTTTGGTATGTACCTCACATCTACAACAACTGGAAAGGCTGCAGAAGTACCTCACAAAGAGGATTACTGGCCTCAAACAGATGCCCTACGCAGACCATCTCAAAAAACTTCAGCTTTAATCCGTTACATATCGCCTACTCAGAGGCAATCTCTGCCTAACATACAAAGCTATGTCAAACCCAGAGCTGTTGGACATGCTCCACTTAAAGAAACCCCAATCCCTCTGAGCTAAACGCTCTAGGGACCTAAACCTTGTCACAACAATAAACAGGACATGCTGGAGGGATAGATTCCTGTCCCAGAGACTTCCCATACTCTGGAACAAACTACCTATATCAAACAAAGCTCCTCATTAGCACTTTTCAAGAAAAAATTTGATGATTGGATGGGAGATAGGAAAGTCACCCTGGGGATCACTTCTGTGGCTCTGCTTGACAGGGGAACAGGAAAATAATTTTTTTGGGAGGCGGAAGCCAGGGTACCTTTTTGGCTAGGCTTATGCAGGCCCTAGGGCCAGTATCCTAGTACCTACCTATGAACCTATTAACCTATTTCTTAGTCCGTATGTGAGAAAGCAGCCAAGTTTATCTGTCAGTACCCATGACCATACAGCAGCTTTTTTAAGATGGAGTTCTGCCTTAGCTTTGAGTGCAACTGCTAGTTTGATTTTAGATGTCTTGCATGCATCTGTTTATTCTTAAATCTGCATCTCTGGTATTTGTGAAAATATATTTACTCAAGTTTAACAGTGAGCAATTGAGTTGTCAGTAGTGAGCAATTGAGTTGTCTAGTCTGGCTATGTAATATGCCTTGGTAGATGAACAGATGGGTTTTAGCTATAGCTTGAAACATTCCATCCAGACAAATACTAGCACAGACTGAAGAAAACTGAGCATAATATTTTTCTTAACTTCATGCTCAAAGTGTCTGGCCAATTCCCTTTCCTCTATTGCCAAGGGTCCACTGCCCTCTATTTACTTAGCATTGTGAGATATTTATCAATCAGTTATAATCTCTAGGCTTATTCCTTTCTAGTCAGATAGCTAATATGATATTTCATTGTGTATTAATGGAGTTAATTAGCAATAAAGAAACTATCCACTAATACTGTTTGCTACTGGCTTATCCCAGGTGACTGGGATGAATATTTTCCAGGGGTAGACCAGAGCTGTTATTCATCAAATAGTTTTAGAGGTTAACAAGATCTGCCATATTGTATATAGCTTTGACTGTAGTGTGAGCTGATGACTGCCCTACCTATTGCTGAGTCTAATGCATAATTAGAATCCACTCCTATAAACGATATACTATCACCATTAAATGTTTGCACTTGTGAATAATGTCTGAAAAAAGGTGTAATCTGAATCTGAGCCATAAACTGTCACTAAAAGAAAAGGAACTTAACTGCATTAAACTTCGATCATCAGCCATCTCACTTCATTGTCTTTGATCACATCCGGTATGTCCTAATGTACATTATTATTATTAAGAAAGTTTACAACCACTACTTTCAAAGCCTTAGCACTGCTGCTGCCCCATTATATTATATTCAACAAGATTACAGGCTGTTCAGTTACATATATGACACCTTAAGTGTGTCCTAGTTAATTCTGTTTGCTACATCATTAGCACAGATAGCACTGTACTTTTCCAACAACTGTTGAAGACAATACACTTCACTTTGGAGTTAAGGGTCAAGATGTCAATTGTTAACAAAATTAATATTACAACACATGAAAGTGACACACTCAAAGTAAAACTAATACCATCAGTTTTGCTTCAAAATGTGCTTAAATGAAAATTCGATGTAAATTGCCACTTAGGAGCAGGGTTGCCAGACCAGACGTCCCTATTTGGGCGGGACTGTCCCGAGATCAGCAGCCTGATCCCTAGTCCAGCACTGCTGGTTTAAATCCCAGGCAGCCTCCGCTTTGTTTTTTTTTTTTTTGATTGGCCCATATACAGGCATACGGGCCAATCACAAATCGCTAAACGCAGAGCTTCTTGTTTTTAATGCGGAACATCGCAGTTCCACATTAAACAGAAGTAGCTCCGTGTTTAGCGATTTTTGATTGGCCTGTAGACCTGTATACCCTGCCAAACCTTTTTTTTTTTTTTTTTTTTTTTTTGTTAGTCTTCACTTTTGTTTGGCCCTATGTGGCCAGTCGAATCTGGCAACCCTGCTTAGGAGCCACCAGATGTAGACAAATAAGGTACTGTGTGCCAGATTCCAAGACTTGCTTTCAGTGTCATGAAAGAAGTAATTACCACACAATCGCTAGCTCCCATATAACCTATACCAGCTTTCTGTATACACACACACACACACACACACACACATCTGAGCAGGACTGGCTTTATAATAGGTGCAGAAGAGAGCAGAGACCATTATTAGTTTTATCCTAACACACCCCTGTTCAAGCTAAAGAGTGTAATCAGAAAATTAATAAAATTTTCTCTTAACTTTTTCCCCAACCAGCAACAGCTTTTGTGGGACTGCCATATAGTCAAATATGATTAAGGGAGCCCTTTTTATCCAGTTATACTGTCTAGGTAGTGGTGACCACAACATTTCTAGAAGATCTAATTGTCCGAATGTTTTGTGATATATTTTACACCTTACTTTTGAACTATAATTACATTAGCTGCATTTTTACTGAAACACAGAAGAATAATGATTGTGTCATGGCATTATTGGATGTGAGCACAAATAAAAATCAGCAACATTTTTTACACACACACACACACACACACACACACAAGCATAAGCAATAGAAATACTGGTTTTCTACTTATTTCATCAAATAGCAATACATTGTGCAACACTGGTACTACTACAGTAAACAGGTAATTACTGTTTAGCAGTTGTTGATCAGCAGTAGGGGTAAGTCACTTTTATTTACCTCATTGAGGAGTAACGCATACATGTCATTGTCTCTGATTTCACAAGCTTTCCCTGATTTTGCTCATAATTTTTCTCTGTCCTTCGCAAAAAGTTTGATTTTCTGGTAAATCATTCAGGAATATAGGTGGTCAATAAATACATCAGAGTTTTATACTTCTTATTATCCAGAAAATGCACAGATACAAAGGTAATACTCTTTTAACTCTTTAAGTGAATTAGAGCGCCATTTAAAACATATTCCGAATTGTGAGTATCTATTCTACTATTATTTTTGACATTGTGCTGAAATCATCAGCAAAGAAGTTAAGAGTTATAGTATTATAGTATCTGGTGTTCTACCAGTATTTATAAAACTCCCTGAAAGAGAAAAAAACATCCCTGAAGATCAAAAGCATTTGCTCTTCTTAAAATCCAAGGTTTACTGCGATCACTCAGTCTGGGCTGCTGATGTCTCTAGTGCTTACCTTGCTGATGTTCCTTATCAGCTTTTTCCTAAAAGGGTCATATTACAGCCCTCCCTTTTCAGATTAAAGCGTGTAATCAGGAAATTAGTACATTTTTCTTCTCATTTTCCCCAACCAGTAGCAGCAGCATTTGTGGGAATTTTAAGGGAGATATACATGAGTTATTACCTATTGGTTAATTAAGTATAGATATAAATAAGAGTTATTACCCACCTGGTTTATTAAGTATACAAGACTGCTGCACTTGTTTTGTTGGTTTGACAAAATATCAAGATAAGATAACTTGCTGTGGTTGGGCCCCCAGCGACTGCACAGTTCACTGGTGCATAAAGCCCTCTTTGTATATGCAGTCAGCAATTACTGTGCCACAGTAATATAATTCACTTACATTTCTGAAAATGAAGAAAAAGCAGCTAAGGAAACTGTACTGACTGGTCTGCAACAATATGTGGTTAATATTCAGTTCTGCAGAAAAAAATGCTGTGGGCTCCCAACAACGCTAAAACAAGCATCCAGCTAGCAAACTGCAACAGTCAGATAGACTAATAAATCAGAAAGAGCGGCAACTCATTATTAAAAAAATAATGAAAATAAATCCAATGGACAAAGCAACTCCATGGCAATTCCTTTTTGGAACGTAATAACATCTATACAACAAAACTGTAAACAAGCAAGGGAAGTCACCCATAACAGCAGGAAATAAAAGCAGACTGCCAATTTAGCTACTGATGATAAAAACCTTCAATTCCTGACTCTCAAATTTTGGTCACTGCCCGTGTAAAGTACCTGCTGTGTGCACACTGGAGGAGTTCCATGAAGTCAGTAATTATGTCAGCTATCCCCCTCCATATTACTTTCTCTGTCCCCCCCCCCCACACACACACACACACACACACACACACACACTTGCATTCAAATTCCAGCTGAAAAGGAGTATGCAACAGGTGTGTGCATTGACACATGGAGGGATGTACACACAAAGCATTATTAATCATTACAGCTGAGTGTGCCTGTAGGTGTCAAATATTGCTTGTTCACATTTGCATTAATAACTCCAAAACTATGCAATCTACAAGGTATCAGGATATTTTATCTGGTAGCATACATGATGGCAAACACAATTTTATTGATATTTGACCTCTGTCAATGGGTATTTTTTAGAACTGTAACGTGATAATATTTTTTAAAGGCTCAAGCCATACCCACTGTGAGTTAAAGTTGCACACTCAAAAGAGTTGTACCGGAGGAAATTAGTTAAATAAGAACTCTCTTAAAGGATCTGCCTCAGCTCTAGTTTTAGTTTAAGTTTTTCAGGTGTTCATAGGTTCATAGGTTCATAGGTAGGTACTAGGCTATCTGCATGAAGGCATTTATGAGCTTAGCCAGAATGTGCTGGCTTTCGCCGCCCCCTTAGATTAGTTCCCTGTGCCTCTGTCCAGCAGAGCCACTGAAGTGATCCCCCGGGGTAAACCTTCTGTTTCCCATCCACTCATTCATGTTTTTCTTGAAGAGTGTTAGTGAGGAGCTCTGCCTAATGTAGATTGGAATCTTGTTCCAAAGCATGGGAAGTCTCTGGGACAGGAATCTATCCCTCCAGAATGTCCTATTTATTGATGTGGTGAGGTTTAGATCCCTAGAGCATGTGGCTCAAGGGGATAAGGTTTTCTTTAGGTGGAGCATGTCCATCAATTCTCAGCTGGACATGGCCTTGTATATCAGGCAGAGATCACCTCTGAGTAGGCAGTATGCAACCAAGTACAGCTGGAGTTTCTTCACTCGAGCTGCATAGGGCAACTGTTTGAGGCCAGTGATCCTCTTGGTGAGGTACTTCTGTGGTCTTTCCAGCTGTTGCAGGTGTCTTGTAAGGTACATCCCAAATGGGGCATTGTACTCTATGATGGGTCTGTTGAGTGATGAGTAGAGGGGCACAATGACCTCTTTTGATCCGGATGCAAACCCTTTTGTGATTAGGTGGGCCACATAGAAGGATTTTCTAACCACTTTGGCAATGTGATTATCAAAGGAGAGATTACTATCTACTTGGGTCCCCAGATCCCTTATCACGTTTTCCGTATTTAGGGGGGTACCACCTATGTAGTAGTTTGTGTGTTCTTTGTTTTTTCCAAAGGGGGTGACTATGCAGTTTTTGTCATTTAGCTTGAGGTCATGATTTTGACACCAGGTATCCATCTCAGTGAGACCCTTTTGGAGGATGTCTGTGTCAGCCGGAGAGTCAATTATAGCCCCTAGTTTGCAGTCTGTGAACCTGGTCAGCCATAGTCCTCCTGTGCTTGCCTGTACCTCTGAGAAGTATATGCCAAACAGGAGTGGTCCTAGGACTGAGGCCTGGGGAATGCCACTTGTAAATGGTTTAGAGTCCGACCTAGCTCCAACAACTCTTACCATGTGGGTTCTGTCCGTGATCCAATTGGCAACCCATCTTGTGACATAGGGGTTTATGTTCAGGCTGGTGAGCTTGTCTATAATGCTGTGTGTACCACCTATCCCTCGTCTATAGCCTTTGTAACTGTCTCAAAGAAGTCCACCAGATTTAGGAGGCATGATATGCCCTTAAGAAAGCCGAACTAGATAGGGTCCAGTGTTTGGAGGTTCCCAATGTCTCTGTTAATGAGTTCCATGATGATGTGCTCCACAGCCTTGCAGACCAAGCTAGTCAGGCTTATAGGGCGATAGTTCCCGGGGTCTGTTTTGGCTCCACCTTTGTGGAGCAGAATAACCATTGCTGTGCGCCACTCTATTGGTACATAGCCTGTGGAGATGCTGAGTTTGAACAGTGTGTTTAGGTGAGGGGTTAGTTTGTCTTTGAGCTCATGTAGGATGCAGCCTAGGACACCATCCAGTCCCACTGATGTTGTGTTTTTGGCTTTGGAGAGGGCTGTTTTAACCTGAGTATCTGTGATTTCAGGGGCTTTACATTCTTCTGGTATGGTTATGGGCCCTTTTGGGGGTGAGAGGGGGGTGAAGTTTGCACTGAATCTGTCTGCCAGAATGCTGGCAATATCGGCTGGTTTAGTGTATTTTGTGCCATTCTGCATTAACTCCGAGAAGATCTGAGCATTGCCACTTACATTCTTGACATAGCTAAAGAATGCCTTGTGGTTATCTTTGGAGTCCTTGGCAGTTTTTCTTTCGAAGCTCACCTTGGACAGTTTTATGAGGGATCGCAGTTTCTTGCTGATACTGATCAGGGATGTCTTCCCTTCTTGGGATTTTACTCTTTTCTGTACTAGTTTCCTCCTTCTATTGTATAGCTTGTTTATGGCAGGGGTCCGCCAGATTGGTTTCCTTTTCTTGGAGGAGTGAGTCTTGGTTTTGCTTGGGATAGCATGATCCATGCATTCTTGTAGATGCCCGTAAAATGCATTAGTAAAGGATTTTGCAGCTTAGACGGCATTATCCTTTAGCATGGGAGCTTTGAAACTTTCCACCTCGGTCTTAAATAAAGTGAATAAAGTCCTACAGGGTTCTGTCCTGGGACCACTCTTGTTCGGTATATACTTTTCCAAGGGACAGGCAAACGTGGGAGGACTATGGCTAATCAAGTTCGCAGATGACTGCAAACTGGGCACCATAATCGACTCTCCAGCTGACACAAACATCCTTCAAAAAGGTCTCACAGAGACAGATAACTGGTGCCAGCACCATGGTTTAAAGCTAAATGCCAAAAAAATGTGTAGTCATACCCTTTGGCAATCTCTCCTTTGAAAACCACATTGCCAAAGTGGTTAGAAAGACATTCTACATAGCCCACCTCATCATGAAGGGTTTCACATCTAGATCAAGAGAGGTAATCGTGCCCCATTATTCATCCCTCATCAGGCCCATCATAGAATACAATTCCCCTTTTGGGATGTACCTTACCCGACACCTGCAGCAATTAGAAAGACCCCAAAGTATCTCACCAAGAGGATCAAGGGTCTCAAACAGATGCCATATGCTGCTCAGTTAAAAAAACTCCAGCTCTACTCAGTTGCATACAGCCTACTTCGAGGCGATCTATGCCTGACATACAAAGCTATGTCAAATCCAGAATTAATGGACATGCTCCACCTCAGTAAATCTAAATCCCTTAGAGCCACACGCTTGAGGGACTTGAACCTCAGCACAGAAATAAATAGAACTTGCTGGAGGGACAGGTTCATAACCCAGAGGCTCCCTTCGCTCTGGAATAGAATTCCAGTTCATGTGAGGCAGAGCACCTCACTGAATCTCTTCAAGAAGAATCTCGATAGGTGGATGGGGGATCATAGGTTTGTCCCAGGGATTACTCCCGTGTCACTATTAGACAGAGGCACAGTAAACTAAACCTTAAAAAGGGCACAGTATACTCAAATCAAGGGGTGGTGCAAGCCATACAGAATCGGGCTAGGCTTATAATTGCCCCAGGGCAGATAGCCTAGTATGAACCTATGAACCTATGAAGTTTGCTTTTGACAAGTTTTTCATGGTAGTTTCCTTGACTGGGGGTGGGGGCGGAATGTGGATATCCAAAGTGATTTGTTTATGGTCAGATCTAACCAGTGAGGGGTTGACCTCTGGTGTGGAACACCAGTCGCCCATGTTGGTGATGACCAGATCCAGCATTTTGACACCTCTGGTGGGAGTGTTGACCAGTTGATCCAGGGAGTTTGAGTTTATAAATTCTAGGAAATGTTGGGCAAGGGAGTTAGTACTTGAGTAGTTCTCCCAGTTAATGTTTGGGTAGTTGAAATCACCCAATATTAGAGTGTTTGGTAGGACCTTTATGTTTCCCAGTGTTTCCGGAAATGCGGAATGGGGGTCCTGGGACATGGTCTGTGTTATTTTGCAAGCTACAACTTGAATTGCAGTTTTGCCCGTTGTTAGTTGCATGTGGATGATCTCTGAAGCATTGTGCTGTGCCACTAACCTGGAGGTGTGGGTATCCTTGAGGAATATGGATACCCCCCTGCCTTTTGTATTTTGGTCCGGGTTCTGTGGCTGAAATGTATGGTATGAGTTATAGCCTGGTAGTGCTGGAGTGCTCTTTGGAGCCTTAAACTAGGTTTCTGTTACTGCACATATATCGATTTTCTCCATACTGAGGAGTGCCTCAAGTGCGTGCATTTTGAGGTTTAGACTTCTGGCATTGAGTAGCATTACCCTCAGATTTTTGTTACTTGTGCTATTTACGGCAGCGGGTTTGACTTTTGTGCCTTGCCTAAATAAGGCACTATGGGGATGGCAAGAGCCTTGGCCAGTATTCGAAAGCCTAAAGGTGACAGGTGCAAGCCACCTCTAGCAAAGCAGTGTGGCTTGTCGAGCATGTCATCCCAGGTGGACTGACACTGGATCCACTTTGAATGACACCAGAAACTTAGCCAATTGTTGAAATTGATAATTTTTTCTTTATACCGTTATATCATTCTTGGTGAGGGCAGGATGCTACTCAGGGTCAGAGTCATACTGACCTGGGCTACATGATCATAGAGTTTTTCCATGTCTCTTTTCATATAGTCCAGGGAGGTAAGGCTCATGTCATTCACACCAACATGAATAATGACAGAGCCGTATTTGTACTTGTTCTGGAGCGACCTCAGTGCTTGTGTTATGTGGCAGATCCTGGCACCCGACAAGCAGCTAACAGTAACTTTCTCCTTATTCAGGCTAGTGAGTGGGACATTAGTGTGCCTGACTATAGAGTCACTTATTACCAGTATGTTGGGTATGTTATTTTGCCTTAAGGGCTGTGATTGCATGGCACACTGATTTTGTGAAGTATGTGTTTCATGGTTTGTGTTGCGGGGTGGAGGTTGCTTGGATGTTTGCTTTGGAGGTCTCTGTTGCTTTTGCAAATTATTATTTAAAGACTCCGAGTATGTTTTCATGTATTTATGTGTGTTTTGTGCCGGTGCTGGTTTAATGGGTCTATGTAAGACTGGAGGTGTGATGCAAGTATTTCCCTTCTCCTCTTGACTGTCTGATCCAGTCTTGGTTTGAGAGAGCTTAGCCTCCATTTGGCTGTATGACTGCATCTCTCGCATGTATTAGTGTTTGGTGGTAGGAGGGGAGGGTTGTCTGTGTACGAGGCAGTTGTAACATTGCCTCAAAATGCCCAGATTCACCAGTTGGACTGGAGAGTACACCTGAAACTGCCATTTGGACATGCCTGGATAGGTACAGTGAACTGTTTTACTGAATAGCTGGTAAGGTCGAATAGAGAGCCTTGTCCTTCTCTACAGTATAGGGGGATCTAGTGCTAGGGTTTATAAGTGCTTACTATGAGTTTTGAGCAAGTGCCAAGCTGAGAAAAGAATGGCTTGAATACTTAATTTGAAAGTTTGTCTAGTTCCAAGGGAAAAATTGAAGAGGAGACTTTGGGGAGCCGGGAATACTTATACCCTAGCTAACCGGCACTGCCCGGCGTGCCAAACTGGGCAAATGCAGTTTTTATAGCAAAGAAATGAAAGAGATAGAAATTAGCCCAAAATGGCCAATAAACTACTAATTTCTGGGCTGAAACCGCTCCTCCAGGGACAGATAGGCTGCTCAAAGCTCCCCTCTCTCACAGGTGAACAGAGAAACTTCCTTCTATCCAAGTAAGGTATGGGCAAACAAAGAAATTTGTAACACAGCCCTGAATTCAGCACTAACCTGAAAACTGGACTATACTAGCTTAGAAAGGTGGGAAACAAGTATTTTTTCAGAAAAGAAAGCAGATACAATCAAAAAAAAAAAAAAAAAAAAAAAAAACACTTTAAAAGCATGCTTATTGTTATATATCTTAGTTCAGATTTGTAGTCAATGCCCCTAGTAATAAAGTAGGAAGAAACACAAGAAACACAAATACAGTAAAAACAGATGAATAAAGTCATTTATATATATATATATATATATATATATATATATATATATATGTATAAAACAATAGAAAACAAACAAACTGATTTAAACAAGTTACCCAACTAACCAGAAAAAAGCTCAAAATTGAGCCCTGTTCCAGCGGTCTTCAATCAGACAAGTTCTAACTGCACACTCCTGCTACTAGGGTGCAGGGGAACCTTCTCCAAAAAAGATGGCCTGGATCAGTGCACAAGTTATACAAACAAAGCTAGATTCAGCAGGCCTGAATCTGGTCCTATGCTACAGCAACAAGGCGCACCACTTTCAGAAAAAAAAACAGTTCAAATAAGCAGGCACAATAAGCCTGTGACCTGAAATTCCCAGCTCAGAAGGGCAGAATCCAGTCTCTCCTCCCACAAGAGTGCAGACCACAAACCTTCTTAATGTAGAATAACTGGCCTGAAGCCCAAGTGCTTAAACCAGAACTAATACACTTTTAGAATAGCAAACACTTTGCCTTCAATCAGCAATTCCCAGCTTAGAAGGATGTAAGCTAGGTAGCCACAACAGTTCAGACCACAAATCTTCTTAATGTAAAACAACCGGTATGAAGCCCAAGTTCTTAAACCAAAAGATTTAGATAACAGTTACAATTTAATCAGGCTACTACCAAGCAGTAATAAATGCAGCAGAATAAATAAAATTGAGTACTTTTAAGAAGAGGCAAAAGCAAAATAAAGTAGGAGGAAACACAAATAAAGTAAAAGCAGACGAATAAAGTGCACATTTTTTTTGTTAGCAAAGTGCAAGGAGAGGGGAAGGAAGAACCTAAGTGGGTTGGTTTTCTCAAATCTTCTCTCTGTATTAAGTAGAGTGAACACTAGACTCAGAATATGATCTCACCTTATTCATTTTAAGTGAGCAAATGAGATGGACTCAGTAGGAGTGGTCACATACAGACGTACAGGATGGGCAGGCAATTCCAGAGCCACCGACACTAACACCAAAACAAGAACAGGGTGGGTGGGAACAAACTGCAGAGAAAGACACAGCACACACACTATTCAGTGAAACACAATTTGGTACAGAAAAAATGAATTACAGTACTTTTAAAACTGCAAGTTTATACTTAACTTAATTTTCTAATGCAGGTGATTGTAGCCAAGCAAGTCTCTCAGAAGTTGAGCATAAAATGATTTCTCAAACTTTGTGGCTAGCCCTTAAAGTACAGAGGAATCCCGCTAGGCTAACAGTTAAATATCAGATAACAAGACGTGAGAAGACCACCACCCCCTTTTATAGCAGAGAGAGATACAGCACACACACTATTCAGTGAAACATACAATTAGGTACAGAAAAAAATGAAAAACAGTACTTTTAAAAGTGCAAGTTTGTACTTAACTTCAGCTTCTAATGTAGGTGATTGTAGCCAAGCAAGTCTCTCAGAAGTTGAGCATAAAATGATTTCTCAAACTTTGTGGTTAGCACTTAAAGTACAGAGGAATCCCTCTAGGCTAACAGTTAAATATCAGATAACAAGAAGTGAGAAGACCACTATCCCATTTATAGCAGAGAGAGACACAGCACACACACTTTTCAGTGAAACACACAATTAGGTACAGAAAAAATGAAAAACAGCACTTTTAAAACTACAAGTTTGTACTTAACTTCAGCTTCTAATGTAGGTGAATGTATCTAAGCAAGTCTCTCAGAAGTTGAGCATAAAACGAAAAGCTTTTAAAAAGTGTTGCTGCATGCCTTTACTGTGTACACCCAGGGTGGACTGCACCCCCCCCCCATTAGTACCGGAACCGATTTCTACATTTCTCTTTAAAGAAGCAAAAGAAATGTTAATTGCTGGAGGATGCCTCAGTAATAAACATTTAACACACCTACTGACAATAAAAAACACTACATTGAATGGCATTCCTGTGTGAGGAGGATTAATAAGACAAAGCTTTTCTCTCTCTCTCTCTCTCACTTTTATGATGTTTGCGACCCCATGGCTGGCTATATGTATGCCATAATTTATATAGCATATGCTTGCCAATGTCCTTGCCCTTGATTCCATTAGTGTAGCACAAAATGTTGAATTTTATATATAGTGGGAGTTTTGATTTATCAAGGGAAGGAGAATGTTTGGTACACTTGGAAGGAAGTTAACATATGTGCTCTTCCAGAAAACTTTGCTGTGCACAGAGGGCAGTCAACATAATGATATTTCTGTTAGTCTCTTTACTCTGTACATAATGTTGGAGTCATGATTCATAGGGGTGCAGCTAAACTGCTCTTGTAGGCTTGTTTAAGTTGTTGAGTTTTAACTGAAGTGATTTTGTTGTGAGGAATGGGAGTGTTTAGTACTCTTTCAAGCTCCTGCAGATATACGCAATCTGTAAATAGATTCTTAAGCTGTAGCAAAATTGATGTTGTGGATTAGTTAGGGAATTATGGCTGCCTGGTATTGATTTCTGATGTTTTCCATCATCTGCATGTACTAGTTTCCACTATATGTGCATTTACAAATGATTAGCATGTAAGTTCAATCATTTCTTTAGCCATTCATTTGGGGAATCACTTTGTTATTTTACGCAGCTGTTGAGGATTCACAAACAGGAAAACCATTTCTGAGGAATAGGTGACAACATTAGAGATAACATCATCACAGATTTGGTGACACTGACGTTGAATCTTGCATGTCTTGGATATTGACATTTTTTGGTTTATATGCTGAGCGACTGTCTGATTTGCTGCAGGGGAAATATGATTTTATTTAGGAAATCTGAATCCATCCTGTTGATTCAGAAGTGTGTGTGTGTGTGTGTGTGTGTGTGTGTGTGTGTGTGTTATACCACTCACCTGTGTGTGTGTTATACCACTCAACAGTATAGATTTTCACAGAATGCCCAGATATTTGCTTCCTGTTTTTGGTCCACTTTTCATAAAATTGTGTTTTTTTTGGCAAACCAGTGGTAAATCATTTAAGATTGAAGTTAGAAAATAATTACAAGATGTTTGAGTTTCAGGCTTCATTCCCTTAAAAAAATTCATGCTATTGCAAAACCTGTTATTTTAACAACTTTCTAACATTGTAAGAGAAATATTTAAAAATTGTCACTATTTTTGGGCCTTTGTCCCACTTTTATGTATGTCCTTGTACATTAAGTGGTTGATAGGTATGGTGTGTGTGTGTGTGTGTGTGTGTGTGTGTGTGTGTGTGTGTGTGTGTGTGTGTGTGTGTGTGTGTGTGTGTGTGTGTGCGCACACGCGTGTGTATGTTTGCATGCATGTGCCATATGTGTGTGTGTTTTAAGTAATGCTCTGCTAAGTTATTTTGGACCAATGGTAGCTATTGTTTTCCTTGATACTTTGTTGTCAGTGTCATTCTGGTTAACACTTACCTCAAAATATTTATTGCTATTTCTCTGTTGTTGTCATTTTACCTGTTACAAACTTCACACCTCTTTGATGGGTGGTATTCTGTCCTTGTGAACATCATGGCAATTGTGGAATATGTCAAAGACTTACACAAAAGTTACAAAAATATCTGTTTTTGTAAACTGACAATTGCTTAATTCACTAGGTGTAACACATATTATACAGCTTGCTTTTGGCTGTACGTGCTGACAAAACCATTAATATTCTACTCTGTTTCTTTAAGTGCTAGTTTACTTTGAAATATAGTAACAAAAAACAAAAAGGGAATTATTCTTCAGGAAAAAATGTCTTTGTCCTTGATGCAACTAAGTACGGGTTGATTCTGAGTATAAATAAGAACAGTGTATGTTTTGTCCTGGAAGGATAAAGTTTTCACTATTGAGACTGGGGAACACTTTGTTTTCTGGAGTGTTTGAGAGAGCAGAGTTCATATGTGCAACATATGATACAATGTGTTTCTGTCTGGCTTAGAACAAGATATGCACTTCCATTGTTCTAGACAAAAACAGTGTCATGTTTACAGCTGGTGCAAGAATTGGACAGTTGTCATCTGTAAT